>NW_027101662.1:0-137247 GCF_035046505.1 Tiliqua scincoides
TAACGATTGCCAAGAGGGAGAAGCAGTGGGAGGAGGCCCTATTTTCAAAGCATGAAAATCCCATTTGAGCCTAAGCTACAAACTGATCCAGGCATTGTATCCTGCAGATGGACAAGTGACACTTGTCCCAAAGTTGGGGGATTTGGGAGCTCAAGGCTCTGGAAAACAAGGCCAGCAGAGGCCATTGTGGGCCTGAATCTTTGGCAGCTGCGGGAGTGAGCTGGAGCTTCCTGTTTTGAGTAGAAAGCAGCAGAACTTCCTGACGGGAAGAACAGCTTGGCTGTGGAAAACGACATTGCTCCAGGAAATGGTGGAATCTCTTCCTCTGGAAGATATGAGGCTGGAGGGCTGTCTGGCACAAGCTGCTATGGCGCAAGGATAAAAATGGCTGCCATGAGCAGTGGGGGGGCACGCGGGACCAGCCTGAATCCAGGACCCTCAAGTCCTTGCTTTGCAAGCCATCCTCTGGGCGCACCCTCACAGTAGCCCTGGGCTTCTGTGCACGTGGCCTTCCCAGGCCTCAGAACACCTCCTGGATGGGACATCCAGAGGATATCTGATGGCCTCACCCGTGGATTGGATTATCCGTTGGGGGGGGCAGGAATGGGTCCTCTGCAGATACTGAGGGCCAAGTGTGCTGACTTTTTAAGAATTCAGAAGAAAATTAAAATCATTGCTGTACTTTGCAAGACCTGCCATGTGGTGTTAGGTGCCATGGGTTGCTATGTGTATTTGACAAGACTAGATTACCCTAGTGCAGGGGTGCCCAAGCCCTGGCCCAGGGGCCATTTGCAGCCCTTGGGGGCTCCCAGTCTTGTCTGCAGGTATCTCTCAGTCTCCTATGAGCCTCTGGCCTTTCGGAGACTTGCTGGAGCCAATTGCTGGCCCAATGCAACTTCTCTCAGTTGCAAATGCAAATGAAGTTGCTGATCTCTTGACTAAGATATGCAATTTGTCCCTCAAAATGGCCACAGTGCCAGAGGATTGGAGGATAGCAAATGTCACGCCGATCTTTAAAAAGGGAAGGAGGGGGGACCCAGGAAACTATAGGCCGGTCAGACTAACATCTATACTGGGTAAGATGGTGGAATGCCTCATCAAAGATAGGATTTCCAAACACATAGACGAACAGGCCTTGCTGAGGGAGAATCAGCCTGGCTTCTGTAAGGGTAAGTCTTGCCTCATGTACCTTAAGAATTCTTTGAAAAGGTCAACAGGCATGTGGATGCGGGAGAACCCGTAGACATTGTATATCTGGACTTTCAGAAGGCATTTGACACGGTCCCTCACCAAAGGCTGCTGAGAAAACTCCACAGTCGGGGAATTAGAGGGCAGGTCATAAGAACATAAGAGCAGCCCCACTGGATCAGGCCATAGGCCCATCTAGTCCAGCTTCCTGTATCTCACAGCGGCTCACCAAATGCTGCAGGGAGCACACCAGAGACCTCATCATGGTGCCTTCCCTTGCATCTGTCATTCTGACATAGTCCATTTCTAAAATCAGGAGGTTGCACATACGCATCATGGCTTGTAACCCGTAATGGATTTTTCCTCCAGAAACTTGTCCAATCCCCTTTTAAAGGCATCCAGGCCAGATGCCGTCACCACATCCTGCAGCAAGAAGTTCCACAGACTGACCACATGCTGAGTAAAGGTCGAAGAGCACCGGTCCCAGGACAGATCCTTGGGGCACACTGCTTTTCACATCTCTCCATTGTGAGAATTGCCCATTGTGAAAATTGCCCACCAATGCTCTGTTTCCTGGTCTTCAACCAGGTCTCAATCCAGGAGAGGACCTGCCCTCTATTTCCCAGACTGTGGACCAGTGCTTTTCAAACTCTTCATAAATGATCTGGAGACAGGGGTGAGCAGTGAGGTGGCAAAGTTTGCAGACGACACCAAACTTTTCCGAGTGGTGAAGACCAGAAGTGATTGTGAGGAGCTCCAGAAGGATCTCTCCAGACTGGCAGAATGGGCAGCAAAATGGCAGATGCATTTCAATGTAAGTAAGTGTAAAGTCATGCACATTGGGCCAAAGAATCAAAACTTCACATATAGGCTGGTGGGTTCTGAGCTCTCTGATCAGGAGAGAGATCTTGGGGTGGTGGTGGACAGGTTGATGAAAGTGTCGACCCAATGTGCGGCGGCAGTGAAGAAGGCTGGTTCTATGCTTGGGATCATTAGGAAGGGTATTGAGAACAAAATGGCTCATATTATAATGTCGTTGTACAAATCGATGGTAAGGCCACACCTGGAGTATTGCGTCCACTTCTGTTCACTCCGTCTCAAAAAAGACATAGTGGAAATGGAAAAGGAGCAAAAGAGAGTGACTAAGATGATTACTGGGCTGGGGCACCTTCCTTATGAGGAAAGGCGTTTGGGCCTCTTCAGCCTAGAAAAGAGGCGCCTGAGGGGGGACATGATTGAGACATATAAAATTATGCATGGGAAGGATAAAGTGGATAGAGAGATGCTCTTTTTCCTCTCGCACAACACCAGCACCAGGGGACATCCATTAAAATTGAGTGTTGGGAGAGTTAGAACAGACAAAAGAAAATATTTCTTTACTCAGCATGTGGTCGGTCTGTGGAACTCCTTGCCACAGGATGTGGTGACGGCATCTGGCCTGGATGCCTTTAAAAGGGGATTGGACAAGTTTCTGGAGGAAATATCCATTACGGGTTACAGGCCATGATGTGTATGTGCAACCTCCTGATTTTAGAAATGGGCTATGTCAGGTGCAAGGGAGGCACCAGGATGCAGGTCTCTCGTTATCTGGTGTGCTCCCGGGGCATTTGGTGGGCCGCTGTGGGATTCAGGAAGCTGGAGTAGATGGGCCTATGGCCTGATCCAGTGGGGCTGTTCTTATGTTCTCTCAGCATGATGGCAACCTCTCATGTGAGTTGTGGGATGAGGGCTTCCTCCATTGCTTGCTGTTTCACGTCTGTGATGCTGTAGCAGCAGTGAAGGAAAGGCCAGCCTTTCTTTGTGCAAGGCCTTTTATAGGCCTTGAGCAATTCAAGACCTTCATTCATTCATATAAGTTCCATCTGTAATATATTCATTTATGTAAATTTATTCAAATTTGAAAGGTAAATTCTTTTTCTCCTGGCCCTCCGACACAGTGACAGAGAGATGATGTTGCCCTCCTGGCAAAAGTTTGGACACCTCTACCCTCGTGCAAGGCGCCTTTAGGCATGGAGCCCAGTTGGCTTAAAGCTGGCCCGGACTGAAACCTCCAAATTGCAGGGGTCTGGGAGAGCTGTGGGGCAGCCAGTCCCAAAGGCAGTGAAGCCCTGGGGGCAGATCACCTCCCTGGTCTCATGGCTTGAGCAGGAGCCCCTTCTTTTCACGGGTGACTGAAAAACAGGCTCCTGGGCATTTCGGTTTCCCTTTCCAGAAAAGATAAGTGTGCAGTTCTCCTTCCATTTTGTCCCAGGAGCTACTTCATTTCCTTTCTCAACCCTTCTTGCACAACTCCCACACCACACAGTATGCGCACTGGGACACACACTTCCTTCCCTTCAGCCACACTGCTTCTGCTCTGTGTTGCCAGTTGCCAGCCCCTTTGCTGCAGACTTGGCCCAGAAACCCAGAAAGATGCATCAGAGCTGCCTGAGTCAGCTTTGGACAAGTGCAGCCATCAGAACTCCACCACTCGCACACTGACTGTGGGGGCACCTTCCTGTACAATCAAACAGGAAGTCCTTTACGCCTGCATTTGAGGAAACTGCGCCAGGAGCAATGAAAGGAGGTGGGTGGTGTTTAGTGGGCTGAAAGCTGTCAATGCAGATCATGTCCTTGGTGGGCTGGAGGAAGGTGGTGGTAGTGGTGGCACGCTTGAGTCAAAGGGCATCCTGACAGGCACCCTGAATCCCCCTGCAATTTGCCGGTGACCCTAATGGACGGGCCACTCCTGGGTGGATTCTGGAATTGGCCTGAAGTAAGAGTCAGACGGTTGTGATTACTTTGGAACTTTGCCTCTTGATCACAAGACAAATTTGGCGGTCTGTTTCCTTCTTCTTTTGTGGATTTGGATCCCCAGTAAACCTTTTCCTGGGGTTGATAACAATGACCTGCCTAGTGCTGTCACTTCCTCCCACATCCGAGGCCTTGCTCAGCCCTGTATGCTATGCAAGGAAGAGTTGAGTGTGTAGGATTGAACCAGGAAGTGGGGGGGGAGGGGGGGAGTGAAGCTGGGAAGGTCAGCCAAGGCGCTCCCCCCACCCCTCTTCCTCTGCAGGGATTAAGCAGTATGAGGCTGTCGGTTGGCAGGCAGAGCCCCAGAGCAGGGCAGATGAAGGGGTGGAGATGTGACTGCTATCTTGCATGTCTGGGGGGAGGGGAAACCGCACCTCTGGGCAGCCTGGGCAGGACAGAGTGGCTGGTCCTGAGGCCACCTCCAAGGGATCTCCCCAAGGGGGACGAGGCCCTTCTTGGCACAACCCAAAGACTGGTTGCCAAATTGCCAATGAGCGATGCGTCTTCAGATCTTCCAGAGAGGAGCAGGAAAGTTTCAGAACAGACATCCCATCATAACCCCAAGCCACACGACGGAGCAGACACAGCAGTGCACAGACAGTCACGTTCTCTGTATGTGGAAGGTCCACAGTGCTGTACTCCATCAACCATTTCATTTCTTTTCAATGTGAATGTCGATTTCTCTCCTAAGAGAGCTTGTCAGAGTTAAAGGCACTCAACACTTGCCTAGAGGCACTCATCTGTCACGTTTCCCAGGACCGAGCTGTGGCCCTGGTCAATCCTCAATTTCCAGGGCCTGTGATCCAGAGTCCGACCCATGGGGAAGAGGATGGACATTTGAAAAGGCTCTATCCTGCATTAACCATGGTTACAAATGCCACACTCCACGCAAAGCGCAGTTTCCCTGCTGCCACATTTGTCTTGGGATGGATTCCCGAGCTGAGTCCTGCCTGGGCTAGCAGACTCGTGCTCCTTCCAGAGAGGGGGGCCAGGAATAGCCACCCCCTCCTTGCTCTCTTCCTCCAGCGGCTGTTGATGCTGATGCCTCACCACGGCCCGCCCTGGTAAGCAGCAGGTGTCTGCAAGGTGGTCAGGTCCTCAAGCACAGGTTCCAAGCCAACCTGGCTCCCTTCCTCGTGAGCACATTGATGTGCTTGGACCCAGGCCTGCTTCCCAGCTTGCACTTTCCTCCCAGGCCCTGGGGAGATCTGCTGGCCGGCCAAGTGGCCAAGTGGGCTTTTGTTTGCTAGAGCGGAAGCCTGCAGTACTCTTCTGCCCAGCTGGCTGCTAATCTCTTCCCAGTGCTGCTTGGTGAATGTTCCGTGTGTGGTGGTGGGGACTTCAGGGAGTGCTCAGATAACCCAGTGAGAACACATCCCAGGAGCAGGAAGAGGAGAGCTGGACTCTTCCATGGGTAGTGCTCAGACAGGCCCACCTTTCCAGCACATGCACAAGTGCCAGGACTAGAAATTATTGTTAGGCATATAGGCTGTTTGTTCTGAAACTCTCCAGCCTGGCCTTCTCCCCTGCTCAGGAGCTGCTTTCTTAGCAGATTTATCAAATGTAACACAGGACAAGGAGAACAAAAACCCCCCAACAACAAGCAAGAGCAGTGATTCAAACACAAAATAAACCAGACTGAGACAAAGTCACATGTGCTTGGGGGCCACCACCAAGAATGACTTGCGCAGGTTGCTGTCTGCCAGGCTTCTGAGAGAGGGAGCCCATAGAAGGGCCTTCCTAAAAGAACTCCCAGACTCCTCTGTGTGTGTGTGTGTGTGTGTGTGTGTGTGTGTGTGTGTGTGTGTGTGTGTGTGTGTGTGGGAGGGGGGTTTCTTGGGATAACTTTCATCTTAAGCCATTTCTGCCCAGTATTGCATATAATATTGGCAACCTTCAGTCTCAAAAGACTCTGGTATCGTGCTCTGAAAGGTGGTTCTGGCACAGCGTCTAGTGTGGCTGAAAGGGCCAATCCGGGAGTGACATATTTACGTATTTCTGGGAGTGCGTATTTCCGGGAGTGCGGATTGCATATTGCATTGTATTACGGGAGTGCGTATTGCATATACGCAACAGGGATCAAAGATGTACACCTGTGGGCTGGACATTAAGCTGTGCAGCACTTGAGAAGTCTGTTGAGAAGCACTTGAGGGAAGTCCCCTGGGGGCTGGGCGACAAGAATAGGCCCTCGGTTCGACTGTACTTGTCATAAGAGGTGACTAAACAGCTACCAGGTAGATGGGACTGGTTAGCCAGGGAAGGCAGCTCATCAGAGAGAAGGAAAACTCTGATCCCAAACCTCCACTGCCTTGTGGCTACATCCAGTTATGGAAAAAGCTTCAGGAGTCAACCTTGAGGCAAAATCTGGAGCCGGAGTCCTTGAGACAGTTCATGGCTGAACACAGTCACGTTCTGGCAACTCCTGCAACGCCGCTGGAACCAACCGTATTGGCTTCTGCCTTTCCATCGGGCTATTCCAGCGACATGGAGAGGGGGGATTTGCTGCATGGGTAACAGCCTATCCTCCATACCTTCTTTACCCAGGCTTTGTGCACTGGAGAGGACACTTCAACTTCGCCATATGGCATTGGCACAACATGGGAAGCAGCAGTTTACCAGTTATAAGTCTTCACTCGATTGGCGTAGAGCGTGATGCCAGGGGCTGCTTCCGACGGTGGGAGAGATAATTGCATCTCATTGGGCAGCTACCGCCTGCCTTAAGCTGGGTAGTCCCCAGCCAGTAAGGTGCTGCCTCACTACAGTCTGTTAACCTCACGGGGTGCGTGGGGTTTAGGGTCAGAACTGAAAAGCGGATCGACAACTCTGCACCAGGCAACAGAAAACTCCCGCCCTAAAGCTGGGCACCTGGAACGTTAGGACAACGGCACCTGGCTTTTCTGACGACCTGCAAGAAATAGACGACGCATGCAAAACAGCTGTCATCGGCATGGAGCTGGGCAGACTGCAGATGGACATTGTCGCCCTTCAAGAGACTAGGCTGCCAGATTCCGGATCTGTCAAGGAGATAAATTTCTCATCTTTCTGGCAGGGAAAACCACCAAACGAGACCAGGGAACATGGTGTTGGCTTTGTGGTCAGAAATACCCTACTAGAATCCATCATCCCACCTACTGCGGGAAGTGAAAGAATTTTGTCCCTGCAGCTCCACTCATCAGCAGGACTTGTCACTCTCATCAGTGCATATGCACCGACTCTGCCATCTCCATCTGCATCATCAGATCTTTCCACAAGGACATGAAAGGCACTGTTGTCTTCGATGGCTCCACATCAGACCCCTTTGACATCCGAAGCGGCATGAAGCAGGGCTGTGTTCTTGCACCAACCTTGTTTGGGATTTTCTTTACTGTCCTGCTGAAGCATGCCTTTGGAACTGCAACAGAAGGCATCTATCTCCGGACCAGATCAGACGGAAAGCTCTTCAACCTCCCCGGACTGAGAGCAAAGTCCAAAGTTCAGCTGAAATGTCTGCGTGACTTCCTCTTTGCCAACGATGCAGCTGTCACTACCCACTCTGCCAAAGATCTCCAGCAGCTCATGGATCGTTTTAGCAAGGCCTGCCAAGATTTTGGACTGACGATCAGCCTGAAGAAAACACAGGTCATGGTTCAGGATGTGGACTCACCTCCCTGCATTACAATCTCTGTGCATGAACTGGAGGTTGTCCATGACTTTGTGTACCTTGGCTTAACGATCTCCGACACTCTTTCTCTCGATACCGAGCTAAACAAACGCATCGGTAAAGCAGCTACCACGTTTTCCAGACTCACAAAGAGAGTCTGGTCCAACAAGAAGCTGACGGAACATACCAAGATCCAGGTCTACAGAGCTTGCGTCCTGAGTACACTTCTGTACTGCAGTGAGTCATGGACTCTTCGCTCACAACAGGAGAGGAAACTGAACGCTTTCCACATGCGCTGCCTCCGATGCATTCTCGGCATCACCTGGCAGGACAAAGTTCCAAACAACACAGTCCTGGAATGTGCTGGAATCCCTAGCATGTACGCACTGCTGAAACCATGACGCCTGCGTTGGCTCGGTCATGTTGTGAGAATGGATGATGGCCGGATCCCAAAGGATCTCCTCTATGGAGAACTCGTGCAAGGAAAGCGCCCTACAGGTAGACCACAGCTGCGATACAAGGACATCTGCAAGAGGGATCTGAAGGCCTTAGGAGTGGACCTCAACAAGTGGGAAATCCTGGCCTCTGAGCGGCCCGCTTGGAGGCAGGCTGTGCAGCATGGCCTTTCCCAGTTTGAAGAGACACTTTGCCAACAGTCTGAGGCTAAGAGGCAAAGAAGGAAGGCCCACAGCCAGGGAGACAGATCAGGGACAGACTGCACTTGCTCCCAGTGTGGAAGGGATTGTCACTCCTGAATTGGCCTTTTCAGCCACACTAGACACTGTGCCAGAACCACCTTTCAGAGCGCGATACCATAGTCTTTCGAGACTGAAGGTTGCCAACATGATGATGATGACCCCTCATAGTCTCCAGCTGTCTTTTCATCTCTGGAAAGGAGGGATTTTGATCCTCCCCCCCCCCCGTCAGTATCTGTGCTAAATAATGAAAGTTCATATTATTTAAATAGACAACACACATCAAGACAAGTGCTCTTATTTGCCTCTGGGAAAGCCTGCAACCCTGTATCTGGGGCGGGGGACCATCCCAATGGCCTGCCACCTGACCAATCTTCCTCTCCCAGGCACTGCTGTCCCCCCCTGCCCCCAACAGCGCTGTTTCTGCCCCAGCTGGCAAAAGGGATGAGAGAGTCAGGGGTTTCCTGTTGTGACAGAGAGTTCCGGTCCAGAGGTCCCTCTGCTGCTGGAAGCGAAACCAATGCCAGGGCTGTGGGGGTTGGAGGGTGGGAAGGGCACTCCTTGGCTGAGCCACCAGCACCACTGCCCAGCTCCTCCAAGAATCTCTGCTGGGGTGACTGAACTTGGAGCTCTGTCTTTGCCACTCTCCTCCTCAACCCTGCAAATGGCCCAGTACTTGGCACATAGCATGGAGACACCTAGACCAGGAAGGTCTGGCTGGGGCAGAGACAGGGAGGCAGGGGGGCCTGAGGGGCGCAGCGGGGTCCTGTGTCCTTGGGTGGCATGCTTGGGGAGGGAGCGCTCTCCCCTGCCCTCTAGCAATCCGTGTTCTGCAACCAAGCACCCACGAGGGGAGGGAAGTGTCGACCCAGAGCAGATGCTGCAGTGGAGAGGATGCCTCCTCGCTTCCCTGGCCTGCCCTGGGCCTCGAGGGCACTTGGTTGCAAGCTGCTGAGCGGCCAACGGCCTTCCTCCCTTTTCCCGCTGAAGAAAGGTAAAAAAGCTGTTTACCTTTCAGCAGGTCACAGCCACGCGCCCGTGAGGGGGACAGAGAAGAGACTGCTGCTCAAGGAGGCCTTCTAACCACCTCAGGACCTTCCCCTCAGGCTGGCTGCCTGGAGTGGTCGCAAGCCCCTCTCAGTGGCCAGCAGGTGCTTTCCTTGCCGGAAGAAGCAGAGGCCTGCTGAGAGTGGCTCGCAACTGCTCTGAGCGAGCCCTGAACCTGGAGGGCACTGGTGGCGGTGGCATCGCCCACCGCAATCACTTCGGGCCCGGCGGGGACGGCCTTCGATGTCATGAAGACACAGGCAGTCGGTGCTGCGCAGCTGCAGGGACTCCCAGCTGAGACGCGGTGTGCAGAGCCAGAGCCCAGCCGTTCCCTGCGCGCCCCGGGGCTCGGTTCTGCCAGGCCTCACTCCTGCTCAGCCCCAGAGCCTGTTTTCCAGCCAGGGCTCTGAAATGCGTGATGGAGCAAAGTAGCTCTGAGCATGTGCAGAGTTCACTGCTCTCGCAGGCAGGAGCCGCAGCCTGCTTGGCCTCCTTTGGGGTGAGGCCCGATCCTGCACGCGGCCTAGAGGGGGCAGAGGACCGCTCTTCCCAGCGGGCGAGGAGGGGGGCGAGGCGAGGCGCGGGCGGAGCAGCTGCCGGCGGCTCAGCGGGGCTGAGCTCCTTACTGCTGCGGCCGCTAAATTTAGCGGGCTGAGCCGCTCAGGAGCCGCTGGCCGAGCGGGAAGCGCGGCGCAGGCGCCGGGTCGGCCTGGAGCGGGAGGCGCTCCCCGCGAGGGGCCCAGCGCTCCCCCGCAGTTCGCGCGCGGCCGCGGCGGGGCAGGCGGGCCTTCCTCGGGAGCGCTCCGTCCTGCCCGGGCAGCGCGCCTGGGCCGCGACTCAGAAGGCGAGGCGGGGCCGCGCAGGGGTCCCGGCGGGGCGGGGCGGACTCTGCTCGCGCCGCCCCGGCCCAGGGGAGAGGAGCCCGCCGCGCCAGGCAGGACTGCAGGGGCCTCCTCGGGCCAGCGCGCGCCAGGCCTGCGCAGACGCCCGAGAGGCACGCGGCTGGAGGCCCGGCTCTCCGCCATGGGATGCGAGTGCAGCCCAGCGGCTTCTTCAGGCCGGGGCGGGGCGCCTGAGCCTGTGGCCAGAATCCCCACTGAGGCCCCTGGCACCCCGCAGGCACCCCGCACACGGGCCACACCTGGCGGCTGCAGGGGGCAGCGTTCTGCTTGACAGCCCCCTCCTGCCCCAGGCCAGGCAGAGAAGAGGGCCTGGAGATGAGCCCCTCCCCTTCTGCCAGAAGGACTTTCAGGTGCCAAGAAGTGGTGGGAGAGGAAGCCATGGCGGGGCTCTTCTTCATCTCCTTGCTGGTTCCCTTCGGAGATGCTTCTTCTTGGCAAGCAGATTTCCTTGGCATCGTACAGCACCCTTCTCTCTGCGCTCTCCCAGGGGCTTGGCCTTGGTCCCCCGCCCAGGCCCCCCTGCCTTCATTTTTGACTAGAAGAACATCTTGTCTTGTTTGCCCAGGGAGGGCTGGCTCCTGTGCACATGTCGGCAGAGGCTTTCACCCCAGACAATGCCAAGTGCTTTCCAGAAGCTGTGCCAAAAACCTCCTGATTCACATGTGTGATCCGATAACTAGCAGCTGTCCATCAGCCCAGCCAGCTGCTGCCTGCTCTTGTGCCTCTGCGCTCAGTCTCATCCGCTCTGCTAGAGAACACCCACCTCCTTACTCACTGCAGGCCTCGCGCTGGCCGTCCACCCTGCTCCTCCCAGGCTCCAGCGAGCATTCCTGTCTGCTCACATCATTCTGCCTGGACGCCTGCATGTGGCAGAAGACCTCACGGTGGGTGGGGCCTTTGCTCCAGTGACCACCAGGGGCCTCAAGATGAATGTGCTTGGGAAGCATTGGCTGTGGGAAAGATTAGAAAGGCAAGGAGGGGGGAGTGCCAGGGGTGTGAGGAAGCCTGCTTTAAGTATTCCAAGTGTTGGGCTGCCCAGAGAGGACCGATTGGTGCGAGTGGCACCTGTGCTGCGACCGGTCCAGGAATACCAAAACAAGAAGAAAAGGACAGCCAAATGATTCTTTGCCAACACGCCCCTTACTGCTGTCACATGGTTTAGCCTGGCATGAGAGCAGCCCTCTTGGATCCGGGTGACGGGGTGTCCGTGCAGAAGGTCTGCCTTCCCCACAGACTGGTGTCTCCCCCTTCTTCACTGACCCTGGACCGATGGCACGTCAAGTCCCTTCAGTACTTCCCTCCATGGGTCAACTTTGCATTCCCCCTTTTAGTGGCATTTTATGCACAGCCTGTCAGCAGACTTTATCGCAGTCTTGATGCAGGATGATGAGCCTGAGCACACGTGTCTGCGCTGATCAGGTCCTGTGCAAAATGCTGTGTGTACACAGAGCACCACTCAAAAGTGTCCTGGAACCTTGTAGAGGCGTTTTGCTGCCAGGTGTGCCTGCGATGCCCAGTGCCCCAGACAGGTATGCAGGTTACCTGCCCCCAGCTCTGGTCTGGAGAGGGGGGTCCCAGCTTAGTCTGGGAGTGTCATGAACCCTTTCCTCCTTCTGTGCACAGCATTGCCCTCGGCTGGCCACAGCTGAGAGAGGCAACCCCTCTGTACTTCTGTCCTTGCAGGACTGACACAGCAACTCCTGCCTTGGAGGAGCAGCCGCTTTGCTGAGCGAGGACCACCCGCGTGGCTGGTTTTTCAGTACGATTGTGCCCTCGTTTTGAAGCAGCAGATGCAGCAGAAACAGCAGGGGAGGTCCCAGGTGAGGACAAGTGGAAAAGCAATGGCCAAGACATGTCTGCTCACATGTGTGACAGAAGCACTCAAAGACAGCGCCTGGTGGGCTTTAAAGAAGGCTGAGACTGAATGTCCCTAGGCAGTTTACAGTGCCTTGAGCCACAATTCGAAAGAGAAGCACCAACAGGCAGTTCATAGTCAAGGCTGGAGGTTGCCTGTCCAACAACCTCCTGGAAAGAGCAATGATGAAGAGTTGAGGAGGTCCGAATGTTGTCTCTGGCAGCTGCAAGCTGGATGTGTGGCTTGCAAGGCCTTCAGCAGGGCTGGGGCACCACCTGGGCAGAAGCAGGGCGCTCCATGCTTCACAGCAGGCAAGGAACCTGTCCTTGAATCCCAGACTTGTTAAGCACGTGCCCAGAGGTGCTGTCTTCCTTGTCATCTGTTCCCAGTGTTGAACTTCTGAAGCTGCCATCAGTGCTGAGACAGACTGTTATGAGGCTAAGTGTCAGGTGACGACAGCTGTCTGGAATCCCAGGCTCTGTCTGAAAGCAGCAGGGGCTGAGCAGAGGACCTTCTGCGTACAAAGCATGTGGCCTCTGCCTGAGTGAGCCCCATGTCTTTGGCCTCACATGCCTTCCAGGACTGAGCCCTGGCACTGGAAGCCGGGGAGCACCAGGGACTGACCGGGCCCAGTGCTGGCTGAGGTCTGATGGGCCATGGCCACTTGAGAACCCCCCCCCCCCGCCTCTGAAGCACCCATCTGAGAAGGAGAACATGTTCCAGAGACCTGTGTTGTCAGTGAAGGGCAAACTCTGGGGGAGCCTCTCACTGGCCAGTGGGGAGCAAGCAGAGATCTCCCCATTCTCCTTTGGAGGTGGAGGTGCTGCCACCCACCTTTGCTACTGGAGAGCTTTGGGAACTTCTGGGGGCCTGGTGCACTTGGGGGCTTGGCCCCAGAACCCCCCTGCTGCCTGGTGCTGCGGCTACTCTCAGGGCACCCTTGCTCATTACTGCAAGTTGCTGTGCTGAGGTTTGCCATTCTTCAAGATGTGCAGATCACCACCTGAACCTCGCTGCAAATGTGCTGGGAGGGAGATAGCCAGTTCTTGGGCTGTCGTGCCTGTCCAGATGTGGGAAATGCCTCTTCTGTGCAACAAGACTGGATCCAGGGGGACACAGGAGAACCCTTCAGGCTACCTGGTATCCAGCCTATAGGAGCCTGCCAATTTCTGGAGGAGAGTCCTTCACAGATTACAAGCCACGATGGGTATGTGCAACCTCCTGATTTTAGAAGTGGGCTACCTCAGAATGCCAGATGCAGGGGAGGGCACCAGGATGCAGGTCTCCTGTTGTCTTGTGTGCTCCCGCTGACGCATTTGGTGGGCCACTGTGAGATACAGGAAGCTGGACTAGATGGGCCATTGGCCTGATTCAGCGGGGCTCTTCTTATGTTCAGTGGAACAAAGTCTGGGGGGGCTGGAGGTGGGGGGCTTGTCTGTCCCTGCCCTAAGTGCAGCACTGTCTGTGAGCCCCAAACAAGTTGAAAGGGAGGCAGGAAAGAAGGGAGGTCATCGGGCCTGATGGTGGGGAGGGACTAGTAGGGAGTGATGTTGTGTTCTTTCTTCAGGGGTTACTAGAGCACTCCCATGGAGGTGGAAGCAGGAACAGGCCTGATGCCAGAAATGGTTCTTGAAAGGCCATTTGGAAATGATCTGCGCCATGGTGCGCTGTGCAGCCTGGACACAAGCCGGGGGCGTCTGTGCTGGCCCCAGCACACGTCTTGCAGAAGCACTGGTCATGTGGCTGGGCTCAACCTTTCAAGTGGGATAGAATCCCCCAGAACCAAATGGTCAGCCATTGGGCATTAAACGCACTGAGCACATGGGCAGCCAGAACCTTTCTGCCCCTCCTCCCAGGCCCTTCTTTCTTGGGAGTGGACTGGCTAGTGGCTGGACTAAAGCAGCCTCTGCACTGGACTCCGCCTGGAGAGTGGACCAGAACATTTCTGACATCCCAGCCTTTGTCTAGTAAGTGCCAGAGAGGCTGCCTTGACCTTCTCTGTCAGCAGACCAGGGCAGGCAAGTATGTATGCATTTGGGTTGGTAATGCAGCTGCCTCTGCATGTGGCACATGATGCACAGGCTTAATTTGAAGAGCTCTGCTCTTGAACTGTGACAGGAGGCATGGGCAGCTACTGCATCCAATAAGGGGGGGCTGTGGGCCTCCTCCCTCGAACTGCCCCTTCTGCCAGGGGGTCACCTTTGGCCAGGACAGTGCTCTGTTCAGAGGTCTTGAGCCAACTTGTTCCAAACAATTGTGTGGAGGAGGAGAAGGGAGAGGAATGGACCCACCTGCATTTTGCAGAAGTGACTTCTCTGAGTGCGTCAGGTGTGAGCTGGCCCTGCAGATCTTTTACTTGGCCCCAAAGGTCCAGGCCAAATGTGCAGAAACCCACGTGGTAATCGGCACTTGCCACCATATACCCAAGTGTCACTTTCCCACTCGCCCCCTCTTAGTCAGTGAGTCTGTAGACTTCCATGTGACGTGGGTTGCCACAGGGGCCTGGAGGCATGTCGGAGCAAGGCAAAGGACCTGAGGAGGAATTGCAAGCTGGTCATGGAGGGCAACAATTGATCTGGGCTCTCCAGGACAACTGTACCCTTCTTTGACACTCTCTGTGTAAACTGTGGGGTGGTTGTCATCTGCCTCTGTGCTTCAGGAGTGGTGCAGAGGAGGAAGCGCCACAGAACCAAGGGACCCCAGTGGGTTAACTTCTCTGCTGCCAGGAGTGTCTGCATTAGATGAGTGGCTGAGTGCCCTGGGGGTGCATGGAGCCTGTTGTCACCCCATGAGCCATCCCATCAGGTGTCCAAAGCTGCAGGGAACTGCTTGCGATCCCATGCAGAGGACAGTGTTGAGCTGGCAGGGAGGCAGCCAGTGTGGTGGGCAGGGTGGTCTTTTGGGCTTCTGTGGACCTGTGGGCACCAAGGACCTGTGGGCAGGACAGCCCAGGAGTGGGACTGGTGAGGGCAGTGGCCGACTGGAGGGCCTTGCGCAGCAGAGCTTGCAGCAGAGACTGGCCCCTTTCTGGGAAGGCAGCTGTTGTGATGGTGGCCTTCCTTGCCAGGATTGATCCCCCCACAGCCTGTGTGTAGGAGAAGCACAAGGAAGTGGCTGCTGGCACCCCTTCACGCTTTGTGGATGCAAGTCATTATTTACTGTGTCCATGTAATAGGCGATTGCTGGTGTGGCGCGCAGTAGCCACGCTGTTGAAGATGGTTTCTGGACTTTGCATTGAGATCTATACCATGAATCAGTTTTGTGAAGATTAAGCCCCTTGTCTTTGCTTGAGCCACTGTCCACAGAGCATGTCCCTGATCCTGAACATGCTGCTTCTGCCACACTTTCCGTCTTTGGCCATGTTCCCCGCTGAAAAGTCACCTGTCCTCACACTTGCTGCAGCTGCAGAACCTGCAGTGGGGGGGGGGGGCCCTGAGGCAGAGGCACACTTGACCTGCCTCCAGTGGGCACGGATGAATGAAGCGGGTGACTGGGCTTGCAGGCAGGGCATGTCCAAAAGCTCCCTTCCCTGGTTCTGAACAGGAGGGTGACCCTCAGGAACTGCTTAATCAGGCCCCAAACAAATAAGCTTTACTTCTGGGGGGAGCTGCCTGCTTGGAACCAGAGAGGGGCCCCCATTTTCTCAAGAAGGAATTTCCTCTTGGAGGAAACCCACTTCCTTGGTTGAAGAGCAGAACTGCAGAAAACAAGGGGGGGATCCACAAAGAATCACAGCAAATGCCTCCCAGCCCAGTCCTATTCTTGGCCAGCCCGCTGGGCATCAAGGCACTGATGCAGCCTCTGCTGCATCCTGGGGACCACAGTGGGGACCACTGTGCAACAGAGATGCAAGTGAGCAAAATTCTTACAAACCTCCTCTACAACACCGGGGCCCCCAATGGGTCTACTTGGATTTGGTGCAGCTCTTTGGTGGTGCAAGTGCAAGGGGGCTTGGTGTTGGTGGGCAGGGGCATAGGATATCAGTGGTACTGTTGCCACCAGTGAGTGCCCCCTGCCCCCCTCTGACAGGCCTCCAGGCAGCCTTGCCCCTGCCCCAGTCCTCCCTCTCCAGCCCACCCCCAGGCCGCCTCCCCCAGCAGTGGTGGGCCGCACTGGTGCCAGCACTGTACACCTTGCTACTGCTCTTGTAGTGCCAGCCATGTAGGCCTTCCACTGACAGAATGTGCCTGCCGCCAGCATAGGGCACCCTCAAGGTTGGGCTGTGAAGCAGGATGTTTCCTGTCCTCGGAGGGCACAACCGAGGGGAGCTCCCACCTCTTTCAGCAGACAAGTGCAGCCGGAATTTTTGCCAAACCAGAAGGTCTTTGAAGAGAGGAAGGTCGCCTTGGGTGCCCTTTGGGGAGAAAGGCGGAATACAAATCCAATAAAATAAAATAAATAAATAGGGCCTGTGAGGCTTGTGCCACAAGGAGAGCCCTGGATTGTGGTGGCTGCAGATCCCATGAGTTGAAACCCATGGCTGTGACTCTCAGCTATGTCTTCCCACAGAGCAGCTGCATGTGTTGCTTGGAGGGCCTTGGTGGCAGTTGAGCAAAGCTGGCCTTGTCATCGCATCCCCACCAGTAATGCTGCCTGTGCATCAGGCCCATCCAGCACCCTCTGCCTGCGGGGCAGAGCCAGTGGTGTAGCTAGTGGGGGTGCGAAGCGCAAAGTTTTGTAGGGAGCCTCACTGCAGCATGCAGGTGGCCCCTCCCCCTCCTTCAGAGCTATTCCAGGCGATGGCAGCAAAATGGTGTACGCCTTCTGGGAGTGTGCCAGGGAGGCCTTCTGGGCAGATGCCTCCGTTTTGCTCTAGCAGCCCAGACTGGCTCCAAAGGAGAGTGGGAGGGGCTGCTTGCGCTCCGTGGTGAAACTCCCTGCAAAACTTAGTGCTTTGCACCCCCTCTAGCTATGCCACCGGGCAGAGCATCTCCACGAGCAAACGCTTGCGGTGAGCAGGTTCTCTTCCCCACAAGGATGGAGCGCAGTCTGCAAACCCCACTCCTCCTGACCTCTGGGGGAGGGGGAACTACACAACCCACTTCTCCTCCTCCCTCCTCCAGGGGCCTGCAGTCATGCTCGCTGTCCTTGCCTCTGTTCCTTGAGCTTTCTTTCCCACTCCAGCCTAAGGGCTCCAGAGAGGGAGGAAATACCCTGAATGAGTAGGCAGGAGCACAACCAATAGGGAGGGCTGGCTGAGCTTTGAAAGCAAGTGTGGCCAAGAAGGTAGCAGGGACCTACACTGGGAGGGTGGGTAGTAGCAGAGACCTTGAGACGAGACAGGGCATATGGCGCTCTCTCTCTCTCTCTCTCACACACACACACACACACACACACACACACACGGAAACATGGAAAAGAGCCTGGAAACAGAAGGGGAAGATGTCTTTCCAGGATGAGGCAGAAAGAGGAAAAGGGGGGGCGCCTTCCTGTCCAGCCTTCCTGCAGCTCCAGGAGTAGAAATTCCAGGCCACAAAACTCCCTGTGATCCAGTGGGGGATAGCAGAGCAAGAAAGGCTTGTGTAGGATGAAGCGCACAGGTATGGATGTGTGTGCGCGCTGACACAGTAAGGGGCCAAGGGGGCTGTCGGCCCCAGGTGCCAGCCTCTGGGGCGGTGACACCACTAGTGAGCAAAATTGCTAAAATTGTGGTTGTTTGGAGTAACCCCCTCATGCATACTGTTGGTTATGTACTTTGCAGCAAAATGCAGTGACAGAATTGGAGTGAAGTATCTCCATTCTATCCAAAATTATGGCCCAAAAAACAAAAATGCAACTGTAACAAAAGGCATTAAATGCATGGAGCTCTATGGAAAGTGAAACTGAGCCATATTGTGTGTTTACTCATGAGTAGGTAAGCTTGCCATAGTCCATTGGAAAGGGCAGGCTGAGAGGAATCCAACGACACCAGAATGGTCCTGATCCAATAAATGCACCCCCCAAATAACACCCGAGAAGGAAGTCCCTGCCTCTAAGAGCTGACAAATGTATTGAGCCCTATGGAAAGCAAAACTAAGCTACAAGTTGGTGTTTGCTCACAATTAAGCAAAGGTGCCTTGGGTCATGGTCGGGTCAGGGAAAGAGGAATGCAAAGCCACCAGAACAGTCCCAATCTGGTGAAAGTGGAGCTCAGCAAATGCTCCAGAAGGCAGATCACCCCCGCCCCTCAAAGAAAAGAATAAAACAGGGACTTGGGCTGGTAAGGTGAATTTTTTTTTCTTTTTTAGACTTGTAATGCTAGGGGTGTCCTGATGGTGTTATAGTTTACATAGAAGAACTTAAATTGAACTGGGCACTGGGTAGGGTTGAAAATCTTAACTGATTTTTCTTGGGGGGGGTTGTGATTGCAGGCATGCTACAGAGAAAATGCACTTGGTGGAACAGGGCTGGCTTCCCTTTATTTTATTATTTTTATTTAGCATTTGTTTTACTTTAATTATATTTATTTTAATTTCTTTGGTGATGTCACATCTGACCAAGAATCACCTCCAGTGAGTCCCTGACAGATTGTCATTCTAAAAAGTGGGTCCCAGTGCTAAGAGTTTGAGAACCACTGCAATAAGGTGTTAGTAAGACGACACCTGGTGTGTGTGTGTGGGGGGGGGGGTAACACTACTAGTGATCAAAATTGTGGTTTTTAGAAATAATACCATCACGTTATAGACCATTTGATGCATGATTTACAACAGAATGCAATGAAACAAACTGCACTGAAATATCTGTGTTCTATCAAAAGCTATAGCCGAATAACCAAAAAAGAAAAACGCAACTCTCTTACGCTACAAAAAGTGGATTTGCTCAACTCAAAACTTACCAATGAGCCCGAGTGTTCTGAGAGCTAATGAGGTGTTTTGGTAACACAGCAGGGAACCAAGAAGATGTTGTTATGAGTCAGCTCCCTTTTCCATGTATCAGAGCTCATACTAGAACTCCTATTCAGTTGTGTGAGTGTCATCAAGTTGGCCACTCTTTTTCTTGTTGATAACTGATTGGTTGGGTAACCTGTATTGCTCTGTAGTGAAATAAAGTTAACGGGGGTGACACCATAAGTCATCAGATACGGGGGGCAGTATGTCACAGGGACGGGCATGAGCACAATCTTCAGAGCCCAGGTCAACCAGGCAGATAGACCTGGGCTCCCGGTTTGGCTTCCATGGCTGAGGTTTGCTGAGTGGATAGACCTGGACTTGGAGCCCAGAGCTCCCTGCTGGGTAGACCTGGACTCCCATTCTGCCTGCCCTCTGGAGCTGCCTCTTCCAGGTGGGTAGATCTGGGCTCCAGGTTTAACTTTGACATCTGTGGCCAAGATTTGCTGGGCGGGTAGACCTGGGATGCCACCTGGACTTGCAGCTCAGATTGTCATATTGGGGGGTGGGGTGTCAAAAATTTATGGGCTCTGGGTGCCAAATGACATTCATTCACCACTCTGTGTATGTGTGTGTGTGACACTTTGGGGGCTGGCTGGAGACTAGGGTGAGGGGCTTTACCTGTACAGAAACTGGCCACAATGTGTATGCTTCCCAAAGACTGCCCAGGTTGGAAGGAAGGAGGCCCCCTGGACACCTGCTGGCCTGGGCATGGGTCAGGGCTGAGAAGTGCAGGGGGCCATCAACACACACCCAGCTTTCGCCTCCCTGTGTACAATGTGGGGTTCCCATGTGGCGTGGGGAGGCATGTTCCTTGTCACAGGGCAGCCTCTGTGGCCAGCAGGTGGGAGTCTGTCCCATGGGGGCTCCCTCTGCTCATCTGTGTGGGTGGGGGAATGGCCCTACCCTGCTGCTCATCCTGTTGGCATTGTGTGCAAAAGGTGGCACACCAACCCTCCAGCAGTGGTGGTCTGGGGAGCAAGAAACACTTGCTCAGCACTTTGCTGAGGCTGGCAAGCCACGGCCTGAACAGCCATTGCAAGGCCAGGAAAGTCCCAGGTGCTGTGCCGCCTGAGTGTGCCCTACTTGAAATCGCCCCACCACGGTCCTCTTTGGCTAGAATCCTCCAATGGTGCAGTTTCTGCTCTTGCCCCACTGTCCCCAGGGAGCAGTTTCTCTGGCGGCAGTGGCTGTGGTGGCTGCACACCCAGCTGTTACCTGAAGCTCGGTGGAGCCTGAACAGATCTTGCGGAAGAAAGAGCTGCTGAGATGGGGAACAGATCAGGCCCAGGAGGAACCACGGCACTGGGAGGCAGCAGCCTCAGAACCACGAGGCCACTTTTGCTCTAACCATCAAGTGGGATGTCCAGAGGCAGCCCTGAGACTGCTGGTGAGATGTAGCAGCACCTACCTCGGGCACATTTTAGCCAAATCCATGGTGGTGAGGCAGTAAGGAGCTCTATTTGGAGAAGGGGGAGATACACAGTCCAGTGTGCTCTTGCCTGCCAAGTGGATGGGGGCCTTGGGCAAAGGATCAGTCCCAGAGCTGGAAGAAGCGCTGAAATCACCACAGATGCCATTCCTTGTCGTGCTGGGAAAGAGCCAGACCCAGTCCACCCAGGCCTGATCCAACTACATGACAGTGTGCATGTATAAAATGCTGCACTTTCACTCCCAAATTCTGAAACCAACTTTTGTAGTTGGAAGGATACAACTCAGAGCATTGGCACACCTTGGCTGAATTTGCCTCTGCTTGATAAATCAGGGCTGTGCGGGAATACTGTGCCACAAACCAGGAGCAGCAGGCTGGGCGCCTCTAATCTATAAGGTGCAGTGAAGATGGGCCAGAAGGCAGAGACTCAAAGCGATGCTTCACAAAGGGCCTTCCAAGAATGCCCACAGCACAGCATCAGCCTGCAGAACTCCCTGCCACATGGAATGATAGAATGATTGAAGTGAGGGAACAAAATTCATGGTGGATGCAACATGGGATGTAAGGACTTCATTCCTCTGAGACATCTGGCTGTCAAATACATGACCCATGCTGCACTGAGATACTGCAATATTCATGAACTGATTCATTGTTTAAAGCATGACAGGGAAGAAACTCCTGTTGGCCATGAGTTGCTGCACTCTGGCCAGCTGCTCTTCACAAGAGGCCATGCCATCTTGCTCCTGGCGGCACTTTGGTGCCTGGGCAGCCATGGGGGTGGCAGAAATACACATGCTGACCTATTTCTGGCACAGAGGCAGCAATGAGAATGGCTGGGTTTTTTTGCCTGTTATGCAGGTGTTAAAGGGACAGGAGCCTTGTTGGGGAGAAAAGTTGGCTATCCCACTCATCTCTCCTGGCTGGGGGTGCTGCTCCTTCTAGGCCAGCAGCCCTGGAGAATCTGCACTGCTTCCTCCTGTTTGGGATGTTTCAGCCACAAAAATCTGTATATCAGAGAAAGGGAAGGTGTGGGGGGGGGGATGCCCCATGTATGCAACTGTGCCCAGACCCTCATCACCCCATCTTGCTGGCACGAAATTTGTGGCACCTTTAGACATTCCGCATGGGGGGGGGTCTTCTGTATTTGAGAGAGAAACAGCCGCACTTCCTCACTGATCCAATTCAGTCCCCTCACTGAAGTTCCAGCAGGCCAGCTGCTGCTCCTTTGCTCAAGACAAGGCAGGACGGCTACTCTTACAGACGCCCCTGCTGCTGAACCCCCCCCACTTGCCGTGCCAGCTTTTACGAGTAGACCGAGTCCCAGCAGGAGTGGGAGCCTCCATTAACTTCTTGGGGGTCACTGGAACGGCTGCCTGTACAAGGACACCTCAGTTTGGTCCTCAGGGTTCAGCAAGGGACAAGGGAGAGCCAGTAAGGGAAGCCTGAAGCTGGCAAAACCATTCAGCTCCCCTCAGTCCCAGATGAGGCCTCTGCCTTCTCCCTCCTCGCTCTGCAGGACTTCCAGAGCCAGCAACACCCTTTAAGCCAGAAAAATGCAGTGCAAGGAGCCCTGGGCAGAGCAGGGGCGCCTGGAACCAACTCTTTCTGCAGCAGCCATGAAGCTCCCTGGGAGGGCAGTCAGTCAGTCAGCCCCATTCAGACGAAGGGGAGGTGGGGCTCCAGCAGTGGCTCTTCCAACACTTGTTCTGACTGAAATGCAACGGGAGGGGGGGGCTGAGAATTTGCTTTCAGAGACCCTAAGGGGAGTAGTGAATTCTGGCCGCCCCTTTCCTGACCAAATTTCCTCTCCCTGCTGCTCCCCTCATGCCAGGCCTGTGCACCTGAGCGGGATGAGGGTGGTGGTGCAATGGGGAGGGCCTGCCAGCCTGTTCTCCACACCAGCTACCTGCTGGTCCCTTCCCCAAACCTGCTGGAAGCCCCAAGAAGGCCAGATGACTCTGCCCCCCCCGTGTGTGGCGGGGGGGCCTCAATTCCCCTCCCCAGCGGCCTTTAAAGAAAGGCGGCCAAGCGCCTGGCAGTCGGGTGTCCGGCTGGCGAGGACACGTGTGCTTGCCAGTGGCTGCCCCGCGGGCCCAGCGCGCAGCAAACACACACCGCACAGCAGGCTCTGCCTCGCCTCCCTTTATTGGCTCCACTCGCGGCACAAGAAGCCCAGAGAAGTCCCGAAAGGCGGCGAGGCCCCGGTGGGCTCCCGCGCAGGGCCAGGTCCAGGCGGCCACGTCCGCTTTCCTTTCGCGCAGCAGAAGACACAGAAGGGCGCCATGCAGAGGCTCCGCGGTGCCAGTGTCTCCGCAGGGGCAGCAGGGCCGGCGGTTGCGCAACAGGCGCGGGGGGGGGTTAAGCAAGGGCAGGAGGGCGGCGGGCAGCGCTCCGGCCCTGGAACTGCAAACACAGCGCCCTCACCCAGCCGGCAGTCCCGGGGGTCCAGCACCCTGGCGGCGGCCGGCTCCGAACACGGCAGGCGCTCCTGGAAAACCGGGGGGGGCGCGGTGGGGGAGCAACAGTCCCGTCAGACGCCCCAAGGGAAGCATCGCAGGCGCGGCCCTTCCGCGGCGAGCTTCCTTCCCAGGGCAGCAGCATTCGAATTCGGCGGCGGGTCGGGGCGGCCGGCCGTCAGCCGCTGTCGGGCTCCGGGGGCGGCGGGGAGCCGCCGTCGCGGCCGCTGCTGTCGATGGAGGACTCGCTGCCGGTGCTGTCGCCGGAGAGGAGGCGGGTGACGCGCAGGTCGGCGCGCAGCAGCTCCACGTCGTTGCCGATGGCCAGCGCGCCCAGGCCGCGGATGAGCCGGCCCAGGCCGGGCCCCGCCGCCGCCTCGCGCCCCGGGCCGGCCGGCGGGAGCAGCAGCTCGTCGTCGTCGTCGTCCTCGCCGCTGCAGGCCTCCGGCTCGCCCGCGGCGCCCTCCGGCTCGTCCCAGCCGCCGTCCTCCTCCGGCGGCGGCCCCGCGTGGGCGCGCGCCTCCAGCTCCTCGCCCAGCGAGTCCTCGGAGATGGGGCCGAGGCGGGGCGCGGCGCGTCCGCGCTCGGCGGGCGGCTTGTAGCAGCCGGCGGGCCCGCGCAGCAGCAGCCTGCGCAGCGGCACGAGCGGGAGGGCGCCGTCGGCGGCGCGGCCGGCCTGCTGCAGCTGCTGGTGCCGCGCGTCGGCGCGCCTCTTCAGGCGGCGGAACTCGGCCAGCGCGGCCGCGGAGGTCTGGAAGAGCAGCAGCGCCAGCGCGCGCGCCTTCTCCGGCCGGGACAGCAGCGCCGCGTGGCAGCGCAGCAGCACCGCCTTGTGCCGCGCCTCGTGCCGGTACACCCAGGCGAAGAGGCGCGGCAGGCGCGGGTCGGCCACGCAGTAGGTCACGCGGTGCAGCAGGTACAGGTGGCCCGGCCGCGGCCCGGCCCCGGCCTCGGCGGGCGCCAGGCGCAGGCCCTGCGGCCCCACCGTCAGCCGCATGCGCGCGCCCAGCCGGCCGGCCTCGCTGCGCGCCCAGATCCTGCCCACGGCGGCGTCGGTGCAGCCCTCGCCCTTGGCCTGCAGCGTGGCCGCGTTGCCCAGGTACAGCACCGAGAAGGCGGGCGCCTCGCCGCTCACGCGGAACGTCCTGCGCCTGCGGCGGAACAGGCCGCCCACCCGGCTCAGCGCGCCCTCCGCCGCGCCCGCCGGGCACTGCCCGCGCGCCTTCGACGGGGGCGGCGGCGGCGGCGCGCGCCGCTCCTCGTCCGCCGCCAGCAGCTCGAACTTGTGCCTCTTCCAGGGAAGCATCGCGGCGCTGCCCGACGGCGCGGCCGGCCCGGGGCGCTGCTGCTGCTCAGCTGGACGCGCCCGCCGCAGCGCCCGCCGCCCGCGCATCCCGAGGGCGCCGGAGGAGCGGCGCGGCCGGGCAGGACGTCGCCGGCAGCCGCCGCCGCAGCCGCGCGCGCCCCCCGCGCCGCGTCGCCATCCCCGGCGCTCACATCCCCGCCGCCGGAGCGAGTGCTGCGGCTGCAGGCGGCGCCGCGGCTAAATAGAGGCCGGCAGGGGGCGCGCGCGGCCGGGGAGGAGCCAGCGCCGCAGGACGCCGCCCGCGCCCGGTCCTGGGGGGCGGGCCTCGCCGGCCAGGCCGCCCGCGCAGCGCTCCCGGGCAGCGGCACCCGGCGCCCCAGCCCTGGTCTTCGCGCCGCCTGCGCCAGTCGGGGCCCGGCCGCGGGCTGCTGCTCGGCCCTCTCCCCGGGACCGGCCGCAGCCCAGCAGCGTGCCCAGCCGGCCTGTGGCCCTGCACTGTGGCCGGGCCTGGCCGTCATAAGAACATTAGAACAGCCGCGCTGGATCAGGCCAGAGGCCCATCTAGTCCAGCTCCTGCATTTCACAGCGGCCCACCAAATGCCCAGGGAGCACACAAGGCAGCAAGAGGCCTGCATCCTGGTGCCCTCCCTGCATCTGACATAGCCCATTTCTCAATGTGTCTTGGCCCTTCCCTCCCTCCCTGCTCCCTGACCTGGAAGCAGCTCCCAGGACCTTCCCTGATCGCGCCTTTGGGGAGAGGCTTTGTCCAGAGACCCTCTCGCTGGCCGCCTCCAGCCCCATCCTGTTGGCAGCTCCAAAGCATTCCAGAGGGCTCTGGCGCCTGCCTCCTTGTAGGCTGCCCCCGAACCCCCCACTTGTCAGCACCTTGCTTCCGCTGGGCCCTGGTCATTAGACACTGTCCCTGAGAAGGGCAGTCCAGGCACGGGGTCTGCCTGTGTCTTCAGTAGTGAAGACTGGCAGGCAGACTGACTTTGCTCCACCTCTCTGCAGCCCCCTGCCCACTTTAAGTCTTCCTTTTACGCCTTTGTCACCTAAGGGTCCAGCCACCTCCAGGGCAGCTTTCCTGCTTCGCATGTGTTTGAAGAAGTGCTTCTGGTCCACCAGGCTGTTTCTAACCATATGTGTCTCACAGCCCAGTCAGGTGCTACCCAGAGCGCCAGGCTGCCACAGCACCAGAATGAGAGCTGCGGCATCCAACATGCTCTCCCCCACATAAGGAAAGTAGCCCCACAATGAGGCTACTCAATTCTGCACCTGCTGTCGAGCAGGCACAGAGTAACAGTTCCATGTCGGACCAAGCAGCTTGACAAGGGGCTCTGGATCCAGTGGAGACAAGCTCCACCGGTACCACCTCCTCCCTCCTCGTTTCCTCCCCCACCACATCTCCCTGCCCTCCGCCAGCCCTCTGCCCACCTCCCCCCATAAGAACATAAGAACAGCCCCACTGGATCAGGCCATAGGCCCATCTAGTCCAGCTTCCTGTATCTCACAGCGGCCCACCAAATGCCCCAGGGAGCACACCAGATAACAAGAGACCTCATCCTGGTGCCCTCCCCTGCATCTGGCATTCTGACATAACCCATTTCTAAAATCAGGAGGTTGCGCATACACATCATGGCTTGTAACCCTTAACGGATTTTTCCTCCAGAAACTTGTCCAATCCCCTTTTAAAGGCGTCCAGGCTAGACGCCATCACCACATCCTGTGGCAAGGAGTTCCACAGACCGACCACACGCTGAGTAAAGAAAAATTTTCTTTTGTCTGTTCTAACTCTCCCAACACTCAATTTTAGTGGATGTCCCCTGGTTCTGGTGTTATATGAGAGTGTAAAGAGCATCTCCCTATCCACTCTGTCCATCCCCTGCATAATTCTGTATGTCTCAATCATGTCCCCCCTCAAGCGTCTCTTTTCTAGGCTGAAGAGGCCCAAATGCCGTAGCCTTTCCTCATAAGGAAGGTGCCCCAGCCCCGTAATCATCTTAGTCGCTCTCTTTTGCACCTTTTCCATTTCCACTATGTCTTTTTTGTGATGCGGCGACCAGAACTGGACACAATACTCCAGGTGTGGCCTTACCATCGATTTGTACAACGGCATTATAATACTAACCGTTTTGTTCTCAATACCCTTCCTAATGATCCCAAGCATAGAATTGGCCTTCTTTATTGCCGCCGCACATTGGGTCGACACTTTCATCGACCTGTCCACCACCACCCCAAGATCTCTCTCCTGATCTGTCACAGACAGCTCAGAACCCATCAGCCTATATCTAAAGTTTTGATTTTTTGCCCCAATGTGCATGACCTTACACTTACTGACATTGAAGCGCACCTGCCATTTTGCTGCCCATTCTGCCAGTCTGGAGAGATCCTTCTGGAGCTCCTCACAGTCACTTCTGGTCTTCACCACTCGGAAAAGTTTGGTGTCGTCTGCAAACTTAGCCACTTCACTGCTCACCCCTGTCTCCAGGTCATTTATGAAGAGGTTGAAGAGCAGGTCCTGCGTACCCCACCCCGGAATGTCTCCTCCCTGCCTCTCCCCACACTCCCACTTACCTTTCCACCACTAGGTGATTCAGGCAACCGATGAGCGGCAGACCGCTGGCCTCCCACTGGTGCTGGCGCAGCGCAGGCTCGCGGTGGACTAGGTCCAGCACTGGGCTAGCACTAAGCCCCACAAATGTGCCTTATGGTACACAATGGGACTTCTTGACTCTGCATCCACTATCTAGTGGGCATAAAGAGTTCTGTGTTGAGCTGAGAGGCTCTGTGCGGAGCTCCGGATCTAGCAGAGCTGAGCTGGTTGGATGGCCATATACAGAGGGTGTTTGTCAGTGGTTTTGAGTCAACCTGGAGGACAGTTTCGAGTGGGATATCCCAGGGCTCTGTCTTGGGCCCAGTTCTCTTTAACATCCTCATCAGTGACTTAGATGAAGAGATACAAGGGCGTCTCATCAAATTTGCGGGTGACACCAAGCTGGGAGGAGTAGCAAACGCAATAGAGGCATTCAGGAAAACCTGGAAAAACTGGAATACTGGGCTGAAATGAGTGAGAATTTCAACAGGGAAAAATGCCAGGTTCTGCACAGGCAAAAATAACCTGGATAATAAGATCTCACCTGGAGCACTGTATCCAATTCTGGGCACCTCACTTAAATAGAGATGCAGCTAAACTGGAGTGGGTTCATTGAAGAGCTATGATCAGAGGGCTGGAGAACAAGCCCTATGAGGAAAGGTTGAGGGAATTTGGTACGTTCAGCCTGGAGAAGAGAAGGCTGAGAGGGGATATGAGAGCTCTCTTCAAATACCTAAAGGGCTGTCATATGGAAGAAGGGACAAATTTGTTCTCAGCTGCCTCTGAAAGTAGAACTAGATCAAACGGCTACAAACTGCAAGAGAAGACATTCCGATTGGATGTCAGGAAGAAATCCCTGACTAAGGGCGGTTCAGCAGTGGAACAAATTGCTGAGGGAGGTAGTGGACTCTCCTGTCTCTGGAGATCCTCAAGCAGAGACTTGACAAGCACCTGTTGGAGATGCTCTAGGAGGATTTCTTGCTACAGGCAGAGCGTTGAACTAGATGACCTTGTAGGTCCCCTTCCACCTCTATGATTCTATGGTTCTTCCCACCCGACTCCTGGGACTGGTGCTTTTCTTAAATGACCTGGAGGCAGGGCTAAGCAGCAAGGTGGCCAAGTTTGCAGATGACACCAAACTTTTCCGAGTGGTGAAGACCAGAAGTGATTGTGAGGAGCTCCAGAAGGATCCCTCCAAACTGGGAGACTGGGCAGCAAAATGGCAGATGCATTTCAATGTCAGTAAGTGTAAAGTCATGCACATTGCGGCAAAAAAATCAACACATATATGCTAATGGGTTCTGAGCTGTCTGTGACAGATCAGGAGAGAGATCTTGGGGTGGTGGTGGACAGGTCGATGAAAGTGTCGACCCAATGTGCGGCAGCAGTGAGGGAGGCCAATTCTATGCTTGGGATCATTAGAAATGGTATTGAGAACAAAACGGCTCATATTATAATGCTGTTGTACAAATCGATGGTCGGGCCACACCTGGAGTATTGTGTCCAGTTCTGGTGGCCACATCTCAAAAAGGACATAGTGGAAATGGAAAAGGTGCAAAAGAGAGCGACTAAGATGATTAGTGGGCTGGGGCACCTCCCTTATGAGGAAAGGCTACGGCGTTTGGACCTCTCTTTTCAGCCTAGAAAAGAGGCGCCTGAGGGGGGGACATGATTGAGAAATACAAAATTATGCACAGGAAGGATAAAGTGGATAGAGAGATGCTCTTTACACTCTCACATAACACCAGAACCAGGGGACATCCACTAAAATTGAGTGTTGGGAGGGTTAGGACAGACAAAAGAAAATATTTCTTTACTCAGCGTGTGGTTGGTCTGTGGAACTCCTTGCCACAGGATGTGGTGACAGTATCTGGCCTAGATACCTTTAAAAGGGATTGGACAAGTTTCTGGAGGAAAAATCCATTATGGGTTACAAGCCATGATGTGTATGTGCAACCTCCTGATTTTAGAAATGGGCTATGTCAGATGCAGGTCTCTTGTTATCTGGTGTGCTCCCTGAGGCATTTGGTGGGCCACTGAGATACAGGAAGCTGGACTAGATGGGCCTATGGCCTGATCCAGTGGGGCTGTTCTTATTAGTTGTTTCTCACCTCAGCTGGCCTCAGGGTGGGACTCTGCCAGGGGAGGGGGAGGGGTTTCTCTGCTCCCAGGGTTCCTGAGGGTCTGCAACCGTCTCACGCAGTCCTGAGCCAACTTGGCCTGCCAGGACCAGGCCTGTCTTCTGGTTACTGAGGATACAATCCTAGCCATATTTTCCTGGGAGTAAGCCCCATTGACTATAATTGGATGTACTTCTGAGTAGACATTCATAGGATTGGGCTCTGAACCATTCTGAAAAATGTGACTTTCTAGTCGTGATTCTTGCCTCTGATCCTTGAGGGAGCACACAGGATCAGAAACTTGCATCCTGTTGCCACTCCCTCGCACCTGGCATGCAGAGGCAGATTGTCTCTGAACCCTGGAGGTCACATGTAGTCATCTTGGCTTTTCTCTGCACTTTTCTTCACCTGAACTTTTCCTCCCTCAATCTGTCCAGGTTCCCTTTAAGGAGGAGGCCAAAACTTCCAGGTCATTTATCGAAAAGCACCACTTCCAAGAGATTCTTGAGGCATACTTCTTTTCACCTCTCTCTGTCGTGAAAATTGTGCATTGACATCCCCTCTCTGTTTCCTGGTCCTCAACCAGTTCCTAATCCATGAGAGGACTTGCCTTCTTTTTCTCTGAGGTTTTCTCAGCAGCTTTTGGTGAGGGACTGTGTCAAATGCCTTCTGAAAACCAGATATATAATATCCACAGGTTAAGAACATAAGATCCTTGCTGGATCAGGCCAAAAGCCCATCTAGTCCAGCTTCCTGTATCTCACAGTGGCCCACCAAATGGCCCAGGGAGCGCACAAAACAACAGACAAAACCTGTGTCCTGGTGCCCTCTCCTGCATCTGGCAATCAGAGGCAGCCTGCCCCTAAAACCAAGAGCTTGCACAGACCTACCATGACTTGTAACCCATAATGAACTTTTCCTCCAGAAATTTATCCAATCCCCTCTTAAAGGCATCCAGGCAAGGTGCCATCACTACTTCCTGTGGTAAGGAGTTCCACAGACTAATTACATGCTGGGTAAAGAAATATTTTCTTCTGTCTGTCCTAACTCTCCCAACACAGGTTCTCCTGCATCCACATGCCTGTCCTCAAGATTTGAAGAGAGGGGTGTTACCAAAAGGGCTGTTTTGTTTAGGGGAATTAGTATATTAACCTTTTGGAAACTTTTAGGACCATAGGCTGGATAACAAGACAGGGTAGAGCAAAGAAATCCCTTGTTTAGCTTAAGGAGGAGACTGGGAGAAAGGTAACTTTCAATCAAAGGATTATATTTTTATTGCAAAATCACACAAAGGTAAACATAATACACATGGATAATTGATAAGTATAGATTTCTAGTACTTGTGTCTAGTCTACCTAGCTTGTGGTGGCTGCATGTGCTATGTATTTGGGTGCATCCGAAAAGGAATCAGAAACGGATAGGGTGTAGGGAAGTATTTTAGGGGTTCCTTAATCTGCTAAACCCAGTTTGCTAACTAAAGATGGGGAAGAAGGGAGGAATAGATAGGATGGAAGGGAGAGAGTTTAGACGCAAGATATATTTACCTGTCCGGGGAGCAGTTGGATGGGAAAGAGTCCTAGGAAGGACCACTCCCATGGGAGGGCAGCCAGAGAGAGAGAGAGAGAGAGAGAGAGAGAGAGAGAGAGAGAGGCATGTGCTCTGAGCTTACTCTTAAGGGGTTGTCTGACCTGGAAGCTGACCTAAACTGACCGGAAGTATCCCAGAGCTGTGCACATGCTCAGTATACACACAGGTACACGTGGAGTATGTAAAACAAAGGGTGGAAGGGTCCAGAAATCAGCTTTCAGCAAAGCCTGACTCTGGGGTAGGGGGGAGTAGCTTGCTTCCTGTTGCTACTGGATTTTGGAGTCTGGAGGTAGCTTAATGGCTGTGATTTAGTTAACAATAGGTGATAGACTTTGCTGCCAAAGTCCTCCTCCTTTAAGGTGTTTGCATATTCAGTGATTGACTTAAACAATAAAGACATTTCCAGTGTCTCTAGAGAAAATGAGTCTTCCCAGACTGAAGGTGGCCAACAACATGAGCTTATGATTTGACTCCTTTTGTGGCCTGTAAGAGAAGTTTTAGGCCTGCATGTTAGTCCAAAATACATAACCAGATGTAAAAACACAACTTGGAAGGGAAAAGGGGATTTTCATGTAACGGGCAGAGCAGCTTCCTCAAGATGGAGCAGGGGTGGTGGATCTTGTTCCTGGGGTTCCTCTCCCATGGGGTGCAGGCTGCCTGGGGAACACTGAGACATGGTTTGAGGGAATTTCCCTTCCCCAATCTGTCTTCTCCATGGGATCTTTCACTTGTCATTGAATTGAGAGGGTTCCAATCTCAGAATCATGACACCACATGGAATGGGTGATGAAGGAGGCCATGTGGGAAGGGGAGGACCCACATGGTTCCAGTCAAGCTAGTGGACGGGGGCCTCATTCCTTCCTAAAATGCAGCCAGTTTGTAGAACCTGTGCAAGTCAAAAGAAGTGAGAAAAAATACAACTGTTCCAAAAAAGTCTGGATCATGAGTCACTTTTTGTTCTGAATGGCTGTTATATATACAAAGATGTCAGGATGCTGGTACGGACCAGAGAGTGTGGCTGAGGTCAGCTGGTCAAAGGTCTAACCGTCTGAGGTTTCCCAACTCCCCAAGCAAGCCCGAGGCCTGGAGTGCAGTTCCCCTTTGAATTCAGACACTTTGGCTCCCAAGAAAAGTCTCCAGCGTATCAGAAACATCAGGGATCCCTAAACAGGATTAGTACCACAACATCCTGGCACCATAAACAAACATTTGGCCAAGAACAAGGGAGGCAGGGCAGTAATAAGGATGGGACCCATCAAGATCTGCCAAATAGAAGGTCATGGAACGGTGCCTGCCAAGGAAGGAAAAAGCAGACAGATGATGCTCAAGAGGAGGAGGCAGTGACAGGAGAGTTAAAAGCAAGGCGCAAACAGAAAGAACCGATGAGGGTGCATGCACAGCGGAGGAAGAAGGCCGCTGACCCAGAGGCGCAGGAACTTCAGGCTCAAGCAGTGGAGCCCCACCAGGGCTGGCCACTGTCAGTTGTGTTCTGTTTCTGACTTTCTATAGAGCTTGGGCTATGGGTTATGACAATGAGTTATCTCAGAATGCCAGATGCAAGAGGGGGCACCAGGATGAGGTCTCTTGCTGTCTTGTGTGTTCCCTGGGCATTTGGTGGGCCACTGTAAGATATAGGAAGCTGAACTAGATGGGCCTACAGCCTGATCCAGTGGGGCTGTTCTTATGTTGGGCTCAGAGTCTGCACTGTCCTCTCTCCACACCCCCGCTCACCCCTTTGGCATGGGACTGTGGTGGGACTGTGGTAAGGGCTCGCAAAGGGCTTTACATTTGTGACAGTGTGTGCCAGTGGTAAGCCGGCATGCACTGTTCAGAATCTGTCCACACTGTACAATAATTGGGCATTCACTCCATCTCATTTGTAATCAAAACCAAGCTGTCCCAGCATCAGATGCACCCTCAAAGAGAGGCTCAGCCCCCCTCCTCCAGATCCCTGAACTGGGCTCCAGCTTGACTGGCTCTGGCCAGCCACCGGAAATCCTCTGCTCTGTGCCCAGACCCAAGACAGGGTTCACACTTAGTCTGAGCAGATGTCAGTGTGTGTGTGTTCCCGGGGGGAGGAGGAGGCTCCTCACAGGTCACGAGTCACCTATTCCCTGCTGCTGTGATGTATCAGGCAGGCATCTGTGGGGCCTGTGGGAGGACAGCAGCGTGACATAAATTGGGGGGGGGGGAGATGCCAGCAAAGATGTCAAGGGCATTGGGTGCAGGTGAGTGTGGCTAAGGGAGCAGGCTGCTGCAACAGTGGCCCCATGTCATATTAGAACATAAAAGCCCCACTGGATCAGGGCAAAGGCCCATCTAGTCCAGCTTCCTGTATTTCACAGAGGCCCACCAGATGCCTCAGGGAACTACATGATAACAACAACAACAACAACAACAACTTGGTGTTTATATACCTCCTTTCTGGTCATTGGATTACTCCTCTGAGTTTATTCAAGGCGGTTTACATAGGCAGGCATTTCTAAACCCCTCAAGGGGATTTTTACAATCATGGAGGTTCTCTCTTTCAAGAACCAACAACATTTCAGGTGGATCTTCCTGGTTTGGTCTCACTTCTGGCCTCCAGTTCTCCCAGCAGGCTGACAAGCAGCTCCATCTCTCACATGGAGGGCAGCCAAGACGCTTCTTGCTCACACGAAGAGCAGGTGGAATCACTTGTCAGCTGCTTCAAGGTCTCGCCATTCTCAGCCGTTCAGGGAGCTGCCTGTGTCCTCGAACTGGCAACCTTCTGGTGTTATCTTCAGGCTAACGGAGGCTCTACCCTCTAGACCAGACCTCCTGCCCATGAGACAACAAGAGACCTGCATGCTGGTGCCCTCCCTTGCATTTGGCATTCTGAGATATGCAAGCCCACTGCTTGGCCCATAGTATATTGGCAACCTTCAGTCTCGAAAGACTATGGTATCGCGCTCTGAAAGGTGGTTCTGGCACAGCGTCTAGTGTGGCTGAAAAGGCCAATCCGGGAGTGACAATCCCTTCCACACCGGGAGCAAGTGCAGTCTGTCCCTGGTCTGTCTCCCTGGCTATGGGCCTTCCTTCTTTGCCTCTTAGCCTCAGACTGTTGGCCAAGTGTCTCTTCAAACTGGGAAAGGCCATGCTGCACAGCCTGCCTCCAAGCAGGCCGCTCAGAGGCCACGGTTTCCCACTTGTTGAGGTCCATCCCTAAGGCCTTCAGATCCCTCTTGCAGATGTCCTTGTATCGCAGCTGTGGTCTACCTGTAGGGCGCTTTCCTTGCACGAGTTCTCCATAGAGGAGATCCTTTGGGATCCGGCCATCATCCATTCTCACGACATGACCAAGCCAACGCAGGCGTCTCTGTTTCAGCAAACATGCAGTGCCCTGTAATGGGTCTGTGTGGGCTATAGCCCCCCAGCCAGCTGTACTTGTTTCTGGTGCTGCCAAATGCTACATGGTCTACAGGCTGCGCTTTGCCTGCATTCTGCTCTGGCTGGGTTAGGCAGCAGTTGTGTGGACCAGCTGGTCTGGGTTTTGGACCTGCCCCCCTACTTCTGCCTGCCATGGGCGTTTCTGGCCAATCAGGCACAAGCAAGTCCCTTGTTAGCTTGCACCTGTCTCATCTGTGTGGGTCAAGGGAGGGCACTGGGATGCAGGTCTCTTGTTATCTGTTGCACTCCCTGGGGCATTTGGTGGGCCGCTGTGAGATACAGGAAGCTGGACTAGATGGGCCTATGGCCTGATCCAGTGGGGCTGTTCTTATGTTCTTAACTACAATTCCCAGGACGCCTTGCAGGTCTCTTGTTATCTGGTGCACTCCCTGGGGCATTTGGTGGGCCGCTGTGAGATACAGGAAGCTAGACTAGATGGGCCTATGGCCTGATCCAGTGGGGCTGTTCTTATGTCCTTATGTCCTGGGTCTTTGTGCAGCAAGCTGTCAGTACTGACTTACCACAGCTGTGCTGGGCCTCTCCTGGCAGAAAGGCTCCTTCCGGCAACTGAACTCTCCCACAGGGAGTGGCCCCACGTTCATTTCACATGGCTGCCCACTCCCGAGAGGGCTGCTTCGTCTTATGTACTCAGAAAAGTATTTTGGGACGCAAGTGTTGCGTCAGTGGAATGAGGGGCTTCAGCTCCAGGTGTTGGGGCTCTGCTTTGCCTCTTTTATGCCTGTGCCCCAGGAGCTCCCACACTGATGGCAGGAGGGGTGCAGTGACATCTAGGGTCACTGGGACATCCAGTCTGCCTGGTTGGCAGCAGCAACCGGTGCTGTGTTTCTCATTCCTGGGTTGTGGACCCAGGGATGGCCTCCCTTGGGGCGTGTGCCTGCCCCTGTCCCCGCTTCATTCACCCTGGTGGACTCTCTCTGACCTGGGACTGGGGGGGTGCCGTGTGTTTCTCCCCCCATTGCTGAGCTGTGCGGGGTTTCCGAGGGCGCTGGAGGTGTTCTGGGAGGGCGTCGCCAGTGTGGAGGTGCCTGGGCTCATGCTTCCTCTTCAGTGTGGCAGGGCTGAGGATATGGTGAATGCCAGGAAAAGAGCCCTGCTGGATCAGGCCAAAGAGGGCCACCTAGTGCAGCTTCCTGCATCTCCCACCAGGGAGCACACGTGGCAGAGAGACCTGCAGCTCTACATGCAGCTATATTCGTGGCTAGTTTGCAGTGAGGGTGGAATTGGGGGAGGGGAGAGGAGGTCCTCCTAGGAAGAGCCCACCCAGCCCAGCTCCTGCATCTCACAGCAGCCCGCCCGGTGCCTCTGGAAGCACACAGGACAAGAGACCTGCACCCTGGTGCCCTCCCCCATCTGGCACTGCCAGGCAAGGATGTGCGGGGGCGGCGGCCAGGTGAGGCAGAGCCTCCCCACCGGAGTCCTTCGAAAAGCGGGGTTGTGGTGCGGGTCTTTCTGAAGGCCTCTGGCGGGAGGCTCTGCCTCACCTGTCCCCCCCAGCACATCCCTGTTCCGAGGCAGCCGCTCCGAGAGCAGGACCTGCGCGTTTCCCCCGCGGCTCTGCCGCTCCCCTGGGAAGGCGGAGTGGCAGGGAGTTCCGCAGGAGCCCGGCCAGGGCTCCGCTCCTCCCCCGGAACTGCCGGCGAGCGTCGGGCCGGCGCGCCGCCTGCTCGTCAGCGGAAGCGCCAGTTCCGGCGAGCGCGGCGCCGGCATGGGGAAGAAGAAGGCGGCGGCCGGCCTGGGCCGGGCCCTGCAGCGGGAGCGCGGCCGGGCGCGGGGCGGCCTCCGGGCCGGCGACGGCTGGGTGAGTGGGAGCGGGAAAGGGGGCACGCGGGGGGGCCGGGCCGGGGGGGGGCGAGCGAGCGCGGCCTCGCTGACCGGCCGCCCTCCTCCCCTCCCCCCCACAGCGGCACGCGAGCGAGAGCGGCGGCGGCGCCCCGGCCCGGCCGGGCCCCGAGTCGGTCACCGAGCAGAGTTCCCTGGAGGAGTTCCTGGCGACGGCGGCGCTGGCGGGCACCCGCTTTGCGGCAGGTGAGTCCCGCGGGCCGGCGGGCGGGGCGCGGCCGGCTCCGCGGCCCTTCTGCGCCCTGACACCGCTTGCTCTCCGCAGAGAAGCTGGACGCGCGGCTGGTCCCCGCCCGGCCCCGGCCCGGGCTGCTGACGGCCGAGGAGGCCCGGGAGGCCCGGCGGCTGCAGGAGCAGCACCAGCACTTCCTGTGCATCCCGCGGAGGTGAGCGAGAGCGCTGCGCGGGGACCGCCTGGCATCCCGGGGCGCAGGCCCGCTGCCGGCAGTGGGACGCCTCCGAGCGGGCTGGGCAGCGGGGCGCCCTCGCCAGGGCTGTGCTGCAGGTTGCGCCGCTGCCTGCGTTTCTGGCCTCCGGGGCCAGCCTGCCGCTCTGCTCTCAGAGCCAGGACAGCAGAGCGGAGCCCAGGAGAGCCTGCAGGCTCCCAGGCAGCAGGAGCGTGGCTTGGAGCTGAGCCGGGCCCTGGCACCTTCTGGGGCGGCTGCTGGTCGCAAAGTTCTGTGTCTGTTCTTTGCCCTCCACTTTCACTGGAAATCTGAAGAACTGGTCTGGAGGACTTCTGTCACCAGCTCTTGTCCTCCTGCCCCTTGGATATTCTTGAAGATTTGCGGTACAACTCTGTGCATGTCATATCTACTCAGAAGCAAGTCCTATGGTGTCCAGCAGGGCTTGCTCCCAGGAACGTGTGTACAGGATGGTAGCTTTCGAAATGTTCTCCGCCCTCTGCCCTAATGCTTTCTATCTGTTGTACCTACTTTGTAATTCCTTTATGGTTGTCACAGCAACCTCCTGAAACCTTTCCACTTTATTAATATTTGTGTCCTTTTCACATTTTTATACCACCCTGCTCTCTCTTCCTTTTATCCTCCCAACAACCCTGTGAGGTAGGTGAGGCTGTCCCAAAGTAAGAACATAAGAACAGCCCCACTGGATCAGGCCATAGGCCCATCTAGTCCAGCTTCCTGTATCTCACAGCGGCCCACCAAATGCCCCAGGAAGCACACCAGATAACAAGAGACCTCATCCTGGTGCCCTCCCCTACATCTGGCATTCTGACTTAACCCATTCCTAAAATCAGGAGGTTGCGCATACACATCATGGCTTGTACCCCATAATGGATTTTTCCTCCAGAAACTCGTCCAATCCCCTTTTAAAGGCGTCTAGGCTAGACGCTAGCACCACATCCTGTGGCAAGGAGTTCCACAGACCGACCACGCGCTGAGTAAAGAAATATTTTCTTTTGTCTGTCCTAACCCGCCCAACACTCAATTTTAGTGGATGTCCCCTGGTTCTGGTATTATGTGAGAGTGTAAAGAGCATCTCCCTATCCACTCTGTCCATCCCCTGCATAATTTTGTATGTCTCAATCATGTCCCCCCTCAAGCGTCTCTTTTCTAGGCTGAAGAGGCCCAAACGCCGTAGCCTTTCCTCATAAGGAAGGTGCCCCAGCCCCGTAATCATCTTAGTCGCTCTCTTTTGCACCTTTTCCATTTCCACTATGTCTTTTTTGAGATGCGGCGACCAGAACTGGACACAATACTCCAGGTGTGGCCTTACCATCGATTTGTACAACGGCATTATAATACTAGCCATTTTGTTCTCAATACCCTTCCTAATGATCCCAAGCATAGAATTGGCCTTCTTCACTGCCGCCGCACATTGGGTCGACACTTTCATCGACCTGTCCACCACCACCCCAAGATCTCTCTCCTGATCTGTCACAGACAGCTCAGAACCCATCAGCCTATATCTAAAGTTTTGATTTTTTGCCCCAATGTGCATGACTTTACACTTACTGACATTGAAGCGCATCTGCCATTTTGCTGCCCATTCTGCCAGTCTGGAGAGATCCTTCTGGAGCTCCTCACAATCACTTCTGGTCTTTACCACTCGGAAAAGTTTGGTGTCATCTGCAAACTTAGCCACTTCACTGCTCAACCCTGTCTCCAGGTCATTTATGAAGAGGTTGAAAAGCACCGGTCCCAGGACAGATCCTTGGGGCACACCGCTTTTCACCTCTCTCCATTGTGAAAATTGCCCATTGACACCCACTCTCTGCTTCCTGGCCTCCAACCAGTTCTCAATCCATGAGAGGACCTGTCCTCTAATTCCCTGACTGTGGAGTTTTTTCAGTAGCCTTTGGTGAGGGACCGTGTCGAATGCCTTCCGAAAGTCCAGATATATAATGTCCACGGGTTCTCCCGCATCCACATGCCTGTTGACCTTTTCAAAGAATTCTATAAGGTTCGTGAGGCAAGACTTACCCTTACAGAAGCCATGCTGACTCTCCCTCAGCAAGGCCTGTTCGTCTATGTGTTTTGAGATCCTATCTTTGATGAGGCATTCCACCATCTTACCCGGTATGGATGTTAGGCTGACCGGCCTATAGTTTCCCGGGTCCCCCCTCTTTCCCTTTTTAAAAATAGGCGTGACATTTGCTATCCTCCAATCTTCTGGCACCATGGCCGTTTTGAGGGACAAGTTGCATACCTTAGTCAAGAGATCTGCAACTTCATTCTTCAATTCCTTAATAACCCTTGTCTCCCAGAAAGCTTCACGGCTGAATGAGGATTTGAACCTGGATCTTACAGGTTTAAGTCCAGCTCCTGAACCACTACACCATTCTAGCGCTAACTGGCTTGTGGTGTTATCTGAGTTTTTGGGTGGTGTTGGCATCCACAGCCCTGCTTGAAGCACTTCCAGAAAACAGTGTTAAACATATACACCCACCCACACACTCACTCACTTCCCATACAGGCAATCAATAATTTTACAGGCTTGTCAGTGGCTGGGAGGGGCTCAGTTGAAAAGCTATCTGAATTTTCATGTTTTCCTTTTGTGATTGGTTATTTCAGACCACGCTGGGACAAGCAAACCAGCCCTGAAATGTTAAATCAAGCAGAAAGAGATGGCTTCCTGGAGTGGAGGCGGCGGCTGGCGCAGTGAGTGTCTCGTCCTGGTGCCCCATAGGAGGCTACCTTGTGGCGGGTCAGCCCATGCCGGGTCCTGCTGGCTCAGCTTTTCTGGCACTGAGTGGCAGCAGCTCTGCAGGGCTTCAGTCAGGAGTCTGGAGAGTGCTCATAGTTAAAATCTCTAGGTCTGGAGAGACTCACAAAGAAGGGATGCCAGCACCAAACTATTGTGACCTTTCTGTGGTGCACTGGCCTCTAGCATGTTGCCAGCACAGAAGGTTGTATCCCTGGTAGATTCCTGGGATTCTTGTGTGTCTAAGCATCTTATTTTGTTTTCCGTAAGTGGGGGAGTCAGTGTAAAAAACATTCAAGTCAGTAAGCAGGCTCTTCCTGATTGGAGGCGTTTCTTAGTTTATATTTGCACTCCTCCAGTCAACGCTAATTACTTAGGCTGCTGACAACAGTTTAAAACGTTAAAAGGGATGGCCAGAAACGTAGCTCAAAATGTGACATGAAACTAAAGCAGTAGCAGAACAAAAGTGTTTCCAGATCTGGCTGTGGGGCTCAAGACAGCCAAAGAAGCAGTTCTGTTGTGCGTTGCTGCTGGAGAAAAGGCGGTGGCCCCGCTGTCTGTCTTGAGTCCCACAGCAGCTACCTTGCTGCTTGATGCTGTAGAGAGATCCAAGGGAACAGCTGGTGCCAGGCACCCCTGCTGGCATTGGTGGCCATGCCTGCCCAGGGATGCCCTAACCTCGGCAAAGTGTGCCGATGGCACCTGGGTATAAGCGCAGTGGGCCCAGTGTGAGGTGTCGGGCCTGGGAGTGATGAGATAAATTGCTTTTCTCCAGCTTGATGGTCTTGGCAACCCCAGCAGAAAAACAGATTGCAAGTAGCTTAAATGTGGGGGTGGTGGGTTAGGTGAAAGGCTTTACTAAGCCCCGCTTAGTAAACAGCCACACTTCCAGCTTCAGCAGGGTGGCAGCTGTGTGTGTCTGTGGCAGCCAAAACAGAGGCCCCGGTGGTGACACTTTCCAAGACCAGCCCGTCTATTTCCAACATAATTTTTTGGGGCTCCGGTCTGCTTCTTCAGACGCCTGTAGCATTCTCTCCTTTGAAGGAGGGAGGCAGCTGTTCAAGGCAGTGGGAGGGAGGAAGCAGAGCTAGGCAAAGCTCTTCAAGGCAGAGCTAGGGGCTGCCTCTTTCCTCCTAGAGCTCTTTGATCCCCTCTTCCACCGTTCCTCTGCCCCCCTGCCTGCCTGCCTGCCTGTGTCAGCAGAGGACCCCTGGTCTGCTCTGCCCTTGGAGAAGTGGACCGTAACTCACCAGAGGTTATGCTGACACAAGTGGCTTGGTTTGCAAGGCACAAGAAGACTCTTTACATTTTCAGCTGACACCTGCAAGACTCAAGAGGGTTGTGGAATTATTATTACTACTGTGTTTCTGTCCCACTTTTCTTCTCTGGAGGGGACCCAAGGAATTCTACAGGCATAGCCCTGTCTATCCCTTATGGGCCACCTCTCATCCTGAGAGGTGAGACTTCTTGAAGCAGAAGATCCTGCACAAGGGGATGTTGGAAGCAGTGTGTCGAAGGACCTGCTGTTCCTTTATACCCATGCTCTGATGCATGGTCAACAGATGCTATTGTAGGGATTGCTGATGCCACCTCCTTCAGCAACAGGTGATGGTGCAGGCATGGAATATGGAAACTACTGTTAGAATGCTCTAAGACCTGGGTGAAGAACTGTTTGTCAACCTCTCCAATGCAATGGTTCTTGCTCCCTCTCCAGACTGGAGGAAGAACAGAAGCTCCTTCTGACCCCGTTTGAACGTAACCTGGAGTTTTGGCGGCAGTTGTGGCGTGTACTGGAAAGAAGGTAATGTTCCATCGTGTGCTGTGAGCGCCACACACCCCTGCTGGGAATGGTGCCACAGCCCTGGCAGCTGCAAGTGGCATGTTCCAGTGACCACAGGGTGGGGGGCTGAGGAACTGATAGCAGTGAAAGTAGTTGGGGGGGGGGACTGGGGTTGTGGGCCTGGGAGCCCAGAGAATGCCTGGAATCTGAACACTCCTTCATGAGGGTTGAAAATGGATCCCCACTCGGTGCAGCTCTGCCTTGTCAGGAGATTCCCTGAGTTGGCTCCTACTGGTTCCCTTAAATGACTTGCTCTCCAGGATCCCAAACAGTGTTGTTGCTTTTTCCTCTGCCCTTCCTTGTGAATGCCATTGGGGACTCTGCCAGAGAGCCCAGAAGCGCTGGGTTACTGGGATGGGTGAGTGATTTTGGCCCATGGAAATGGCATTTTCCTCTTCTTTTACAGTGATGTTGTGGTGCAGATAGTGGATGCCCGGAACCCGCTCCTCTTCAGGTGCCCAGATTTGGTAGGTGAGGCGGGCTCACTTGATCTCCCTTGAGCAGTGTGAGAGGTGTGGTAGCACCCTATACTAAAAAGCCCTCTGTTCTTGGCGGATCGACTCCAGGTTGCTTGTTTGCTCACTTGATTGCTCCTGTGATGCTGCAGTCATAGAAGGTTCTACTGATCCTTGATTTGTGCCCGACAATTGTATGGGATTTGCTGAATATACTGAGCTGAGGAGATATCCTGGGTAGTGCTGAGAGAGACCACACGTGCCCCTGGGAAATCTGGAGCTTCTCCCCACTGTGAGGTCACATCAATCCCCTACGTACAGTCAAACCTGGAATGTGTATCTGAGGCAGATTCCACCACCAACTGCCCACTGGAAATGCAGGCTCAGGATTGCACTTCCAGCTTTTTGCCCAGCAGGGGGCCTGCCTGCCTGCCTGCCTGCTACTTGAGTTCCTGGAGGAGGGGGAGATGTGGGGAGCTTCTTGACTGCTCTCCTTGCTTCCCTTCTCCCTCTCTCATCCACACACTGGAGCCCTTGGAGGCAGGAGGCTCCAGTGGTTTTCATCACATCAAAGCAAAGATTTATTGGGGACGGAAATGGAACAAGGCTGGAACAGGCAGCCCAATTCAGTGTTCCAAAATAAAGGGAAAAGGAGACTCTTGGGAAAACCTCCCTGACTCCAGCATGTACTCGAAATCAGAGCATCCTCCTGGCACTGGAGGGAAGGACATTTCTTGGAGTCGCCAGTGTCATGACTTATACTTTGCTCTCGGTGGCTCCCCCCAGCCAGCTCTCTCTTGCTTCCCTAGTTGGGAACCCAGCTCTGGCTTTACATTAAATGTACTGCTCCGATGTCAGATGAGCACCTGGGGACAATGGCAGGTGGGAATGTGAGAGCACAGAGCAAGGAGCCTGTAGTTCATGCAAGTGGCTCAAGGAAGCCACAGTTGCCACTAGGGAAACTGGGGATGGACGAATGGATTGCTGCTTCATTGGGCGATCTGGCAGAGCGATTCCAGCAGCTCTGTGCTTCTGCTGCCTCCTTGTTGGTGATCGACTTCTCTTGTCTTGTTTGTGCCTGGTTAGGAGCGTTACGTGAAAGAACTCAGCCCTGCCAAGGAGAACCTCGTGCTGTTGAACAAGGCTGACTTGCTGAGTGAGGAGCAGCGGTCTGCCTGGGCACGCTTCTTCGAGGGGGAAGGCGTGAGGGTGGTATTCTGGTCAGCCCTGGCGGAGGAGAGGCGTCTGGCAGCTGGCCTTCAGGTGACTTTGCTGAGCCATGGCAAGTGTGTGTGTGTGTGGGGGGGTGTCTTCCAGGCAGTTATCCAGGCCTTCGGATGTTCTGCCACAGCACCCTCCTGTTGGCACAGTGGATACTTGCATCCACCTTGACTGAGAGCCCTCCACTTCCAGGCAGAGTTGAGGCTCTTCCAGGTGTATTTATGCCCTCAAAGTTCAGGGGCCTACCTTAACTCTGGCAATAGGGGGTTCTCTCGCCTTGCATGTTGGATCCATGCACCCACATGTTCTCTTTTACTTTCAGCCAGTCCTGTTCCTCTGGAAAAGCTAGAGCTGTTGGCAAGAGATATACCCCACCTTTTAGAACAGAGTCATTGCAGGACTGCCAACAACCATAATTGAAAAGAATAATTAAACAGTGATAGAAACACATTAAATCTGTTAAAAACTATTTAGTGAAAATCCTTGTATAATAAATGGGTCTTGATGGCACAGGATGCTTGAAAGCAGTGAGGGGGGGGATCTGGCGGGCTTCCCTGGACAGATTGTTCCAGAGCTGCAGTGGTGCCACCACAGAGGAAGCCCTGTCCATTTTGTGTCAGAGGTGGGCCAGAGAGCTGAGTTGGCTCCTGTGTGCAACCAGGTAGGCGTCTATCAGGCATGCTGGCCCTAAGCCACGTGTGACTCTGAAGGTTTGTACTGGCAACTTCCTGCTTTTTCTGTGGAAGGGGGAGGACACTCCATGATGTGTATTTGGTGTCCATTTGCTCAGGAGATGAATACTGTGGAGCTCCTAGATCCCAGCCAGGAGGAACTGCAGGCTGCACACAGCAGTGGTGGAGGCAGGCTTGGGTCTTCCCCGTGGCCCCCTGGATACGATGAGCACGACAGCAGCCAGGAGGATGTGTACGAGGACTGTGAGGAGGATGCCTGGCTGACCTGTTCTGAAGACGAGGCAGGTGGTGCTGGGGTCTTGAAAGAAAAGGGGTCTTGCGATGCTGAAGTCCAGGAGCCGGGGCTCCAGCAAGGCCAGCCCATCAGAAACAGCAGCTGCTTGGTGTCCAGAGATGAACTCCTGGAGATCTTGAAGGCTGTACACACTGGGAAGACGGTCCGCAATGGAGAAGTCACCTTGGGGCTGGTAAGTTGGCATGGCTGCTTGAGATTGTTGCTCCATCTCCTCTCAAAGCCTGGGACCCTCAACAGCTGCTTCCTTCACCAGAACCAGTGTGGGGGAGAGCGGGAGGGGCCACTTCCCAGGCAGGGCCAGGCAGGGTGGCTTGTAGAGGGCTGCTCTAGCAAGCATGTCCAGCACTGTAGTGGCCAAGGACAAAATGACTATTCCTCCTCCCCCCCCCCCCATAAAGATCTACAGAACCAAGCCCCTGCTTGGGGAGCTGGTTTCAGATGCCAAGTCCCAGTTGTGGTTGGGAGGAGAGCACCTCTGCATGGCACCTGACTTGCCTCAAGCAGGCACAGCTGGGATTTAAGGAGGTCAGCATCCTGGACAGCAGGGTGTGTCCCTCAGGCAGAAATCCCTTGGTGCTTGGGAATCTGAGTGGCTGCAAAGGCAGCGGCCACAGGAGCTCTGACCAGGTGCTTCTCCCCCCCCACCCCCGCAGCTTGCTGCTGGTTCCTGGGCAGGTATCAAATCTCTCCTGATCACATTTCCCCACATGTGGGACCAGATTGGTTCTTCATCTCTTCATGATGGGACAGATTCCTATCAGCCTCCTGACTTCCACTTCTGTCTCTGTTTCTTCACTCAAGAGAACTTCCACATTCTTCCAAGTTCTCTTGGATGTCCTGGCTGCTTCCCAGAGCCGTGGCAGAGCCTGGTTGGCCCCTCTCTGGAGCAGCAGGCACAAGAGCCCTGCCTGAGTGCCAGCCCTGTTCTTCCTTCCCAGGTGGGTTACCCCAATGTCGGGAAGAGTTCGACAATCAACACCATCCTTGGAAAGAAAAAGGTGTCGGTGTCGGCCACGCCAGGACACACAAAGCATTTCCAGGTACTGCCAGAATGGGGCAAGCTGGCGCCACTGGCTGGCTCTCCTCGGGTCAGTGCTGGGAGCCCAGGGGCCCTGCAGGGCCATATAACTTGCAATAACCCAGATGTTGAGCCAGGAAACCAGCTTGGCTTCTGCGGTGTCCTGAGTTGCACAGCAGCCTTTCCCAGTAGTCCCTGAGAACCATCACCGTCAGCTGCTGTCGGAGGGTGGAAGGAAATTCCATGTTCCTCATGGTCAAGGTGGTACCTGGGGAGGGGGGAAACGTACCCCTGCTGAGCCTGTCCAGACTACCTGGGGCTGGGGGAGGGAGAGAGGATGGGGTTGTTGTGGGAGAAAGCAGACGGGGTGACGAGGCAATGGACTAGTGCACAGCGATGCCTTCATCCAGCTGCCACCTCTGTCAGGGCTGGCTGTCTGTGGAGCTGTCCCCATCAGGTGTCTGAGAAGGCCCTTTTTTCCCCCTCTGGTAGTGCAGCCCCAAGAGCTGACCCTGTATTTTTTTTTGGGAGGGGGGAGCATCCCATGTCCTCTAGAATCTCTTGGGTTGACCTGTTGTTGTAGTCTCCTTAAGGCTCCCAGGGCAGTGAGCCCAGATGCAGGCAGGCAGGCATGGCTTGTTGCTGCTCTTCTCTTCACTCAGCACTTGGAGATAATAATAATAATAAACTTTATTTTTATCCCGCCCTTCTCCCCAAAGGGACCCAGGGCGGCTAAGATAGAAGAAGGTGCCTGGCAGGTTCCCTTTCTGCTTTCCAAAGAGAAGCGAGGAGGGGGAAGTGGGAGGGGTGATGTGGCTGAGGCCTGCTTGGTTGTATCTTGCAGACGCTGTATGTGGAGCCCGGCCTGTGCCTCTGTGACTGTCCTGGCCTGGTGATGCCCTCCTTTGTCTCCACGAAGGCCGAGATGACCTGCAGTGGGATCCTGCCCATAGACCAACTGAGGGACCATGTCCCCCCTGTCTCTCTCATATCTTTTGCTCTGCTGTAGGGAGGCCACTTGGGTCATTGGCAGAATTTTGCTGTGACTGGCTGTGTGCAGATTTTAGCTGGGATGCAGGAGCACTGGGGCAGCCTCCTGACTAAAGCAGTTTTTGTCCTGCACCTGTCTAATTAACATAAGAACATAAGAACAGCCCCGCTGGATCAGGCGATAGTCCCATCTAGTCCAGCTTCCTGTATCTCACAGCAGCCCACCAAATGCCCCAAGGAGCACACCAGTTAACAAGAGACCTCATCCTGGTGCCCTCCCTTGCATCTGACATAGCCCATTTCTAAAATCAGGAGGTTGCACATACACATCATGTCTTGTAACCCGTAATGGATTTTTCCTCCAGAAACTCGTCCAATCCCCTTTTAAAGGCGTCTAGGCTAGACGCCAGCACCACATCCTGTGGCAAGGAGTTCCACAGACCGACCACGCGCTGAGTAAAGAAATATTTTCTTTTGTCTGTCCTAACCCGCCCAACACTCAATTTTAGTGGATGTCCCCTGGTTCTGGTATTATGTGAGAGTGTAAAGAGCATCTCCCTATCCACTCTGTCCATCCCCTGCATAATTTTGTATGTCTCAATCATGTCCCCCCTCAGGCGCCTCTTTTCTAGGCTGAAGAGGCCCAAACGCCGTAGCCTTTCCTCATAAGGAAGGTGCCCCAGCCCCGTAATCATCTTAGGCTGGCCAGAGATTCTTGCATTCCTAGGGCTCTGCAATCCCAGAGTGTTGGGTGGGGCAGGGTGAAGAAGGGGAGGTGGGTGCTTAGAACTGGATTAGCGCACAAAGGTTGAGAGCACAGCAGCCATCAAGGAGATTGTAGGCTTGAGGAGGGGCCCGCAGCCTGTTGAGGAATGGCTCATCCAGAGAAGTTGTGGAGGGATGCTCTTTGGACCATCAACTACCAGCTCTCCTCCCTTCGCCCTTGTGCAGCGGTAGGATATTCTTAAGGAGATCAGGAGGAACCAGGTCAGCATGGGAGGGGGGAGAAGGCTGTATGTTGCATGTTAAGGGACAGAGCTTGGATGTCCTGGGGACAGCTGCAGCTCAGAACTTCATGGCCGCCAGGGCATGTCTGGCTTGTGTCTCGGGGTATCTGCTCCAATGAATGATGCGGGACACACCCTTCACCTGTTGTTCACTGCTGGGCACTTCAGTGGTGATCTGGATGTGGAGGAGAGTAAGATTACTCCTTTGCCATGGATAGATCACTTCCTGGTGAGATTTAGGGCACAATCCTAACCAGGTCTACTCAGAAGTAAGTCCTATTTTGTTCAGTGGGGTTTACTCTCAGGAACATGTGGTTAGGATTGCAGCCTTAGGCTTGTTCATGGTTTTCCACATCCACAGAGACGGGACCATGTTGTATGGTCTGCCTCTGAGGCTGAGATGGATTCTTGAAGCCTCTGGGGGACTTCCCATTGCCAGAGTTGGTGACTCACCCAGTGCCCTGGTTGATCTCTGTAATGGGGAGATGAGGGGAGCCTGAGCATCCTCTGCCCAACTGCAGAGTGAGACCAACTGCTCCGAGGAGCTGCGGGAGATTAATCGGCAGGGCAGACGCCTGGAGCAACAGTGGCAGAAGACGGGTGCTGCATCTCGCCACACACCAGTGAGAGCTCATTTGAGAGCCTGTTCGTGGCTGTGCGGCAGCCAAGAGGCTGTTCTTCTCTGCCACCGTCGCATCAGCAGCAAATCATCCTGCTGGGCTTTTTCATGTAGTCTGTGATCTCCCAGCAGATTGGGAGAAACACACAGAAGGCCCAATGTGCTGAGTTGGTGAAGCACTTTGCGGATAAAGTTGATCAAATCCAGCACGGCTTGGACTATACATTAGGAGTATCTAATGACGTTCCTTTGGCGTCTGTCAGTTCTGTCTCCTGGGATTCTTTTCAGCTTGTAGAACCTGAGGGTGTGGACAGGACTCCTTGGAGTGTGAGACCATCTGCTTGCCTGCTCAACTCTTCCCTGGCATGGCTGATTAGATCTGCCCAGGGAGGGTTGACTGAGGGAAGGATGCCACTGCCATTGAAGTGAGCAGTGGTGTGTCCCTTCCTGAAGAAATACCATATTGGACTCTACCATACTGAATGATTTTCAGTCCGTCTTAAACATCCCAGGTTTGGGCAAGGTGTTCTAGTGGGTGATGGCGCCCCAGCTCCAGGGGTCCTGGAGGAAGCTGACAATTTAGAGCTTTTCAATCTGACTTCTGGCCAGTGTTCAGGAGAGAGATGGCTTTGGTCACCTTGGTAGATAAATTGTGATGGGGACCAGACAGGGGAGTGCGTCCCTTTTAGTCCTGCTGGACCTTTCAGAATGCCAGATGCAGGGAGGGCACCAGGATGCAGGTCTCTTGTTATCTGGTTTGCTCCCTGAGGCATTTGGTGGGCCGCTGTGAGATTCAGGAAGCTGGACTAGATGGGCCTATGGCCTGATCCAGCGGGGCTCTTCTTATGTTCAGTGGCTTTTGGCAGCATTGACCATGGCTTCCTGTTGGTTTGGGGCTTAGAGGCACCATTTGGGGTGGTTCTGTTCCTTCCTGGCTGACAGATCCCAGAAGGTGGTACTGGGGGATGGTGTCCTGGCCTTGGAAGGGAGGGGTGCTGCAAGGTTCAATTCTATCTCCTGTGCTATTTAACGTCCATAGGAAGCTGTTGGGAGAGGCCATCCAGAGACTTGGGGTTCTAGTTCTGCTTTCAGAGACAGCTGAGAATAAATTATTCCCTTCTTCCACATGACAGCCCGTTAGGTATTTGAAGAGAGCTCTCAGCCTTCTCTTCTCCAGGTTGAACACGCCAAGTTCCCTCCACCTTTCCTCGTAGGGCTTGTCCTCCAGCCCCCTGATCATCCTCGTCGCTCTCCTCTGAACCTGCTCCAGTTTGGCTGCATCTCTCTTAAAGTGGGGTGCCCAGAACTGCACACAGCACTCCAGGTGAGGTCTAGCCAGAGCAGAGTAAAGAGGAACCACAACTTCTCGTGACTTGGAAGCTACGGTACTGTTAATGCAGCTAAAATTACATTCACCTACTTTGCAGCCGCATCACACTGCTGACTCATGTTCATCCTGTGATCCGTTGCAACTCCAAGATCCCGCTCACATGACCCATCCTCTGTGGTCAGCTGGGGGCCATGCCACCATTAGTGGAGGTGGACGGTGGCTTCTCAGTGGTGGCACCCTGACTGTGGAATTCCCTCCCCTTGGAGTTCTGCTCCCTCCTTGGAGACCTTTTGGTGTGGCCATAACACCTTTTAATTTAGAATGACATTTGACACCGTACATGATGGACTGGCGTTTTAATCACACATAATTTTTAATTGCTTTATGCAGTCCATTGGGCTTTGTCTTGTTCTAATTGTGTTGAATTCTGTAAGGCGCCTTGTTTGCCCTAACTGGGAGAAAGGCAGGGCATGAAATAAACCAGTGGAGCATGGGCAGCCTGGTGCCGGGGTGCAGTGGGGCTGTGTCTGCTTGTGGCATGAGTGCAGATTGGGCAGCTTCATAACCCTCTGCTCTTTGGCTGGGGGAGCAGGTTGCTGAGGACACTTGAAATGCACCACTTGAGTTCAGTGTTTGGAGCAGACATTCTGGGGGATTTCGTCAGTGGGGAGGCAGGGGTGGGAACAGCTGGCTGGCTCACCTGTCACGGTTCCTTTTCTTGTTCCTTCACTTGCCTACGTTTGCCAGCGAATCCCACGACGTGTTTTGGAGGCAACCTACGGGATCAACATTGTGAGGCCTCGTGAGGACGATGCACCGGATCGGCCACCCACGGCAGAGGAGCTGCTGACGGCCTACGGGTGTGAGTGAGGCAACTAGCTGGGTGTCCTGCCCCTGCCCTTGCTCCCAGACAGACCAGGGTAGGACTGGCCATCCTCACAGAGCTGGGTGGTGGTGGTTCAGGGGCCTCTCCCCCAACTCACCATGACCTGAAATGTGTGTGATCTGGAGAGAGACCCCACTGTTCTCCACCAATCTGACGTTTGGGTAGACAGCTTGGCTCTTGAGGCCTGTTCCCTGCCTGAGTTCCTGTCTCTCTGAAGGGCTCTTTGTTGGGCCTGTGAATCACTTAGGAGCCAGGGGCTGCATGTTAGACCTGCTGACCAGGGTCCCTTCCCCCTTGGCTGTGTGGTGATTCAGTTGGGCATCTGCCCAGAGGTGTCCACATAGGCCAGCCAGCCTCTGTCTCTCTGCTCTGTAGTTCTCAATTGGAAGGGTTTTCTCTCTCAGCCATCCGTGTCCTTGGCTCAGGGGGCCCCTGTCCAGCAAGAGCTTTATCTCCCTGAGCTGCGGTCGCTTCTCTTGCAATCTCCTGGTCTTCCTCCCCTGCACAGGCATGAGGGGCTTCATGACAGATCATGGACAGGTGGACCAGCCTCGCTCAGCCCGCTGTGTGTTGAAGGACTACGTCAAGGTAAGCGTGAGCCGGGGAGGAAAGCGGCAGTTCTGGGTGGCAGCACTGGGCTCTGTGGTGCAGGCATGGAGGCAGATGGCAGCGATAGAGAGGTAGAGGCTTCAAATGCTGCTCCTCTCTCTGTACCCCGTCAGCACACTAGAGAACATAAGGGAAAATTTGAAATATCTCAGAAATAACTTCCAGAAAAATGCTCACGACATTCTGAAAATGTTTTGCAATATTCATTTTTAAAAAGTTACATGCTAAATAGTTACGTTGTTGGGCAACGAGAAGGAGAGCTGACAAGCCTCTTGAAGACGCTGCTGTGTCTGGGGAGAGGGGTCCTTTTTCTGAGCACAAGCAGGGCCTGTGCTGTGCTGATCCGGGAAGGGAAGGCCTTGGGAACAGGGGCTGCAGCCTCCTCTGAGAACTCTTCTTCTCCCTGGGCTGCTTCTGCATCCACCCTGAGCGTAGCTTGATTTGTTCTTGAGTCTGAGATATTTCTCTCTCATCTTTCTTGCCTGTCAAGGCGACTCTTATGGTGGCACAAAACATGTACAGAGGTGGTTTTGCCTCACCTAGGATGCCAATGGTTTTCCTTTTATTCAGAGGGACTAGACGAATGGGAGAACTAGACAGAGCCTCCCTGTGTACATCTCATGCAAAAACAGCCACTGTCGGAGCAGGTGAGGCTCCCTTTCAGGCTGTGAGTCAGCAAGGAAGTTCTTCCAAGGCAGAAGGAGGGCGTCATTGTCATCAGTGTCTTCCCCAAGACCACCATCCAGGACCTGAGACTAGCCTGCTCGTTGGGGTTCCCTGACAGCTTTATCTGTTCCTCTTGTGAAGCAGCTCTGGGGAGGGGGGCAGCTTGGAAAAGGCAGTCAGCTGCTAGCAGGCAGAGACTTGGGCCTCATGCCAGGTGGTGGGGAGGTGGCGGCAAGGGCCCCTCTGGGCCTCTTGCTGGAGCAGAGGTGAGACTCACCCCACCCACTCTTCCTTCACAGGGCAAGCTGCTTTACTGCCATCCTCCCCCTGGTGTTGACCCCAAAGACTTCCAGTCCTACCAAGAGAGGAATGGTCCCAGCAAGAATGCAGAGGGTGGGGCAGAAGTGCAGCCTGGAGAGAACCCCAAGGCCAAGCAGATTGAAAATGTGGTGGACAAGGCCTTCTTCCATCAGGTAGCAAGGAGAGGGTGTGTGCATGAGTGTACACCTTTGCATGTTCATACGTGTGTGCGGCCTGGAAAGGATGCGGGAGAGACACTGGCCCTGTCCTGGGGGAGGGGGTGGTGGTTCTTCTGTGCCAGTGACAGGAGCTGTCTCCATTCCAGGAGAATGTCCGGGCCTTGACGAGAGGTGTCCAGGCTGTGATGGGGTCCAGAGCTGGTGTTGACTCACCCCCTGTCTTGGGGCAGAGCCCAGGAAAGCCCTGGAAGAAACATGGTAACAGAAACAAGAAGGAGAAGATTCGCCGTGTCACTAAGCACTTGGAGGCATGACCCTTGAGCTAACAGAATAGGAGCCTCTTGTCCTCTTTTGGAGAGGGAGAGCACAGAGTGGAGGTCCTTCCCTTAGTGGAGGAGCTCTGTAGTTCTCCCCCCAGCCAGAGCTACTCCGATAAGAGATTTGGGATGACAGCTTGCCAGGACCTCCAGGAGAGGCCTTGGAGCAGCCAGGTGTTTTCCTGACCAGGAGGTGGAGGAGCTGCTTGGAAGGCACTCTTGCCTTGTCCTCGGAAGCGGCTGCTTGTCCTCGGAGAGAGACAGTGGTCCACTCTCTACAATAAACTGTTCTTGCATTTCCACTTGCTGGGCATCTTGTTTTCAACACATGAAGTCTTTCAACCCAGAGGTCCCTTGCTGTGGGCTGCTGCCATCTGACAGCCTGGAGGTGTTTTTAGAATCCCCTGCACCCACTGCTTCTCTCAGGTGCAAGAGGGTGGTGGGTCATTCCCAGAAGTGCCAGCCAGGTAGCTGTGGAGACCTGGATGCAGGCTGAAGAGCAGAAGATCCTATTTCTCCCTCTGAGAGCAGCAGGTCCTCAATGGGGCAAGGTGGGACACTGTGGTAAAGACACGGGCTGGTTCAGAATGGGCTTATTAAAGTGACAGGCCATGTTGTGAACTGAGCCCCCCCTCCAAAGCAGCATGCTTGTGCTTTTGTGGTATCCTGCGGGGGAGTCCTGTGGGGGCAACAAAATCACAAGCAGAGATTAAAGGTGGTTTCTGTTTGGAGTTGGTTGGGATCCAAACTGCAAGTGACCCTCCCACGCACTGAAGTCACCCAAAGTGCAGGGAAGCACTTAGGCTGGCGTGGCCCTCCCAAGTGCTCAGCTGGAGGGCCTGCTCCTGGCTGTTTGCTGTGGGGAGTCAGAGCTAGAGCACGGCGCTGTGTCCCAGATGAATCAGCTGCTTGCAGGGAAGGCAGCTCTCTCAGCTGCCCCTGTGAAGAGACCAGGGCTTGTTGGAGGGGTGGCATGGTCTCCACCAGTCCTGCCCCAAGCAGCAGGGTGTGCCAGGTGACAGGAATGGGGTGGCCTTGGCAAGCTCAGAACTGGCAGTGGAAGGAGGTCTGCAAAAGGTGGTGGCACAGAACATCTCACAGTCCCTTCCAGGGTGCAGGAAGAGCGGGGGGGAGGGCATGCCAGGAGGGCACTCCTGATGCCATGCCCTATTCTTATCCCAGGGCAGAGCGCTTCTGCCTGCCCCCATTTTCCTCAGGGGCTTGCAGTGGGGCAGGTCCAGGCCAAAGAGTCTTTGCAAATGGCAACTTTGACTTCACGGGCAGCCAAGAGTAGTAGCCGTCATGGGGCAGATTTGCAGCCAACTAGGGAGGCTGGTGCGTCCCACCTTGGCTTGCAGCCTCGAAGGAGAAGGACTGCTGCTGCCCAGCTGCTCCCATGTCCCTTCCCTTTCAGTGCAAGAACTTGAGAATGCAAAAACTTCCCTTCTCTGTCATTTGGGGGGGGGGGGTTTCAGCAAGTGGCAAAGAAGTCCTGGAGGAGGCAGAGGGCTGTTAGAGGGGCAGCTGCTGCTGTTTGGGTCTTGTTTCAGATGGGTCCTCCCTGGGCAATGGTCTGGCCACTGACAGCCTTTCTGCTGTGCCGGACTGACCTGGCCGGGACTGAGGGGCACCTCTGCTTGCTGCCACCAGTGCCCATTCTTCTCTGATCAACAGCCAGAGGCCCTCCTGGAGGCAGCTTGCTGGTAACCGTGACAGCTCCTGGCCTCATGCTGGTGGGTCCCACACTGGGCGTGCAAGCGGCTTCCGTTGCCTCTTAGAGCTGTGGCCTTATAGTGTGCAGGAGAGGCCTATTTGGATGCAGCTGTACAGCAGGATGGGGCTCCGTCCATGGCAGCAGAGGCCCCTAGCTATGATTTGGGGGGGGGTGGTACTGTATGGGGAGAAAGCATGGGGTGTTGGAGGGGCTTCTCTCCTGCCCTGCTGCTGGGGGCTGGTGCCCGACAAAAACCCTTTCCTGTCAGAAGACTTGGCTAAAGCTACACTCTGCATCTCACAGGTTCTCAGGTAGTGGTGACAGCAGGACTTGTTGGTAGGGGGGCAGTTTTTCTGGGAGGGGGACATGCTGGGGCAGGCAGAGGCTGTGTGAACATAAGAACAGCCCCACTGGATCAGGCCATAGGCCCATCTAGTCCAGCTTCCTGTATCTCACACCGGCCCCACCAAATGCCCCAGGGAGCACACCAGATAACAAGAGACCTCATTCTGGCACCCTCCCTTGCATCTGGCATTCTGACATAGCCCATTTCCCCTCGAGATCCCCCTTGGCCCTTTTGAACTCTGGAGCCAGCAGGCCAGGTGGGCCCTTGGTGACCAATTGCTCTCCCCCCCCCCCAATGCCTGCTGGTTCCAGGGGCTCTTAGGGCCCAATCCTATTCAACTTTCCAGCACCGGTGCTGCCTCAATGCAGTCCCGAGGTAAGGGAACAAATGTTCCCATACCTTGAGGAGGCCACTGTGACTGCCTTCCCATCACAGGAAGCATTGCATACCCCATTGGCACAGCAGCACCAGCACTGGAAAATTGGATAGGACTGGGCCCTTAGTCCTTCTCCACTTGCGCTCCCGGTTTTTTGCCCTGCTGAAGGAGGGGGGCCTGTTTGGAGCACCTGCACTGGGCAGTGTCTGGTCTGCCCTCAGGCTTGATGCACAGCAGAATGTCCCGACCCTTTGGCTACCCCACCCTCCTTTGCCATGCACAGAGGGGGGGGATATGGAGTGACAGCAAAAAGTGGGAGCAGCAGCCACCACAGTACCCATGTGGGTACTTACTCTGCTGCATCCCTGTCCCCCCAAAGTCAGGCATTTCTGCATGAACGTCTGCAATGGTTTTTTGTTTTGGTCATGGACGTGAAGGGGCTTCAAGATGGGGAAGATACACCTACTGCTGCTTTCATCTCAGATTTCAGCCAGAGGGCAGCTGGCAAGTGGGGCTGGAGCAGAGGAGTGGGTGCAGGGTCCTGCCCCCTGCTGGCTAAGGACTCTTATGGCTGCTCTGGCTTCTGTGAGATGATACAGCACAGCAGACAGCAAGTATTCCCAAGGCACAACCCCCCCCCCTCCAAAAAAAAACAGGTGCAAGAAAGGGTTCTGTGATTCATGCTGCTGAGGGCAGGAATTCATGCTACTGAGGGCCTGCCCAGAATGCTCCAGCAGCACAGGCAAGTGAGCCATGGAGAAGCCAGCAGCCCAGCAGCAAGGACATTCCCTTACTCAATGGGCTTTTCGTAATGTGGCCAGAAAACACAGAGACCTGAGTGCGCCTCCAAGCTTGTGCGCTTACCAGGCCAAGGAGCTGCAGTACACTGGGCTGGCTTGTGGCAGAGAGGGGTGCACAGTGGGCAGGGGCCTCCTGCTGGCTGTGCCCAGTTTGCCTCTTACAAGTGAAAAGCAATCTTTTCATTTAACCTCCAAGGTGAAGCTAAACTCAATTTACACTTCCTCCTTTCTGTGCAGTTTTGCTGGGGCAGGGAGTGGAGGGTTTGAATGGCCCAAGAACTCCAGCAGAAGCCTCACTTGGAGGAAGGGCCCATCCAATTCTCTTGCATGGCTCCCCATCACCTTCTAGGATGTTTCATTGCCAACAGGTGAGATTTAAACATCAATTGTTCTTTGTAGATTGGAATTGCTATACATGGGGGGGGGGCTGTGTGCAAAGTGGAGCTGCTGTTGGGGGGGGAGCAGCAGATGGAAGTCACACTGCATTCCAGATTCAATCAACTGGAGGTGTGAGGGAAAAGGCTCTGCCAGAGGTGCCCCAGCCCTTCTGACTATTGCAACTTGTTTTTGCTCCTGTGGAGTCTCAAAGTGGGTGTCTTGGCAAGCTAATAATTTCTAGCTGTGTGGTGCAGGGGAAAAAACTTCCTTCCTGTCAGGTATGCCACAAACAAGTACGTCCCAGGCTAGAGGAAGCTGGTTTGGGGGCCTTGGCTGGTCTCTGCCTGTGTGTGGAGAGAGTCTCAGAGGGCCAGAAAGTGGTGCTGAGAAAGACTCTTCTGACAAGAGTCTCCACTGCTGCCTGGACTGGGCCTTTCAGTTGGGGGGGGAGAGAAGCTTCCTCAGGCTATTGTGGCTGCACATCTAGCCCAGCCCAGCCTGGCAGAGAAAGCCAAGGGAAGGGCCTCCTGGCCAGCGCTCTCTGACCTGGTGAGTCCTGCTCACCCACCCAGTTTCTGCCCTCTCACTACTAGGACAATAGCAGTGCAAGGGGGGGGGGTGTCCAACTGCTTGCAGCCCTTCCATCTGCAGGGAGCCTGCGGGCTTTCGCTGCCCTCCTGATAAGGCAGAGGACTGGGAGTGGGATAATTCCCGACACCTAAACAATGACTGAGCCCCCTCCCTACACTAGAGCTGCTGGCTGGGCCCATTGTGGGCTGTGTGGTACATCTTCTGCCCAAAGACAGGGTCAAGCCTAGAACTCTGGGCAAGAGCCAAGAAGGAGCCCTGGGAGCACCAGGATGACTGGTGGTTCCTGTTGAACTGCCACAACCAAACACCCTCTGGCAGGGCTCAGGCTGGCTGTATTTCACACTGAAATAAACTGGGCAAGGGTAAGGGCCTCCTCCAAATGCGAACTGGCTGTGCAGTGCTGAGTTTGGCTCCAGGAATCATGGACGAGGCCCCCCAGAGAGGAGCAAGCGGTCCCCACGACCACCCTCTGCAAGCACCTCTTGTGAAATAGGGCACCTGCCATCCTGCCTCTGGGGCAGAATGTGCTCAGGAAGGTGGCAGTGCAGCTCAGTGTGCAGTCAGTGGGGAGGGGGAGGAGAGGCAGCCTAGGCAACTGGGTGAGCCTCTGGCAACCCCCCCACCGCAAAGCGACAAGGTCCCCCCGTTCCTAGCCCACTCTTCCTTCCAGGCGCGGGCCGCGCTGCTTGCAGAGGCGGGGCGCGGGGCTCTGGTGGTGCTGCCCGCTCCCTGCTGGCCCGGGGCTCCGGGGGCTCCGCGTCCCTGCGGGAGGGTCGCGCCGGGCCGGACGAGCTCCTCCGCAGCCGGCTCTGCGGCCCTGGCCGGCCGGGCGGGCTCGGGGCTCGGGGCTCGCGGCTGCGCGCACGTGGCCGGCCTGGCGGGAGGCGGCCCGCGTGACGCGGAGGTGCGGGGCAGAGCTCGAGGCCTGCGGCTGACGTCACTTCCTGTCGCCGCCGGGGGCGGAGCGGCTGCTGCGCGGGGAGGCCTGGCGGGTGGCCGGCCGGCCGGCGCGGAGGGCGCGGCGGAGGCAGGTGAGGAGAGGAGAGGAGAGGAGGGCGCGCCGGGCGGGGCAGCACTCCGCCCTGCCGGCCGGCCGGCCGGTCTGCGGAGGGGCCGCGCCTCGTGCTTCGCCCCGCGCCGGGGCCGCGCTCCCCAGGCGCCTCCTCCCGCCGCCCGCGTGGACGGAGCCCTCTGCGGCGCGCTTGGGTGTCGGCGAGCGGCTCCGGCCTGCTCCCGCGCCTGCGGACCGGTCACGGGCGTGCGGCGTGCCTGCGAGGCGGCTCCGGAGGCCCTGCCTCCCCACCGCAGTCCCTGGCCGGCCGGGAGTGCCGCTCGTGCTCCGGCCTGCGCTCCTGGGCACGAGGGGCCGGCCGTCCGCGGGGCTCGTCTCCGCCCCGGAGGCCGCTCAGGCCGCTTGCCGGGAGCGCGGCGCCACGTGCGCTCGCTGAGCCGCCCCGGAAGGAGAGGCGGCTTGCCGGCAGGGCGGGAGTGCAGGTGAGGGGAGGAGCGCCCTGAGCAGGTCAGCAGGCAGGCCGGGGCTCCAGCAGCACTCCCGCTCGCGGACTGCTGCCCCCCTCCCTGCGCCTGGCCGCAGACCCCCAGAACAGGAAGCCTCATCGCAGCTGTGGCCTGCAGCGGGCCCTCTCTGGAACAGGCGCCATCAAGGCTTACGGGAAGGGCCCTGGATCCGCCTGAAGGCCCACCTGGCCCACCAGTGCTTCAGGGAGCACCCGGGACTCACCTGCGCCCTGCAGCTGGCATTCTCAGGTAGCCACACCCAAACGCTCGTGCTTCAGTGAGTAAGCTGCAAGTGGTGACCGATGCCTGTGCCTGCCCTGCTTCAGAAGCTCCGCTGAAGACTTGTTCGCAGACGCATCAGTTGGAGAGCGAAGAGCGTGTCTGTGAAGCGTTTTGCAAACTAGTCGCAGTGGGCCTTGCCTCGTGGCTGCTCTGGACCAGGCCATCTTGGGACCTTTGATCCTTGAAAGAACTGCTGGATGGTGCTTTGCCTGCGCAGTGTCAGCACCACAGCAAGGAGGTCCAGACAAACTTGCGTGCCTTGGATTGGCCTTTGCAGTTATTTGGCTGTCTGAGAAATAGAGTGGATTAGATCAGAATTTGATCAGAAGTTCAAATTTGATGAGCGTTGCCACTCTGTCAGCCTGGCTTGCTCCTGTTTCTGGTTTTGCGTTTTTTCCTGCCCATGTGAATTGGGGCTCTACTGCTGAAAATCAGCTTTCATCAGGGGTTGGCAGTAGGATTGGACAATCTCTTGGTATGCTTGCTTGCCAGGCCTGTGGACTGGCATGCCACCCACCTGAGCCTCAGTGGTGCCCCCACCTTTCAGGTGGTATGGGCTTGGGCTGGAAGGTTACAAGAAGGTGGGCGTGGAACAGTGGTGCTTGTTGAAAACATTGAGGTGTGCTAACCTGTTAGCATAACCAGGAGTTGCTTGAGATGGGTCTTCTTCAGTCTGGGTTCAGGCTGGGCCTTGGTTTCTTGGGTTGTTGATCTGTGCCAGGAAATTAGTGGGAAGAGGGCAGTTCTGGTAGTTCTGCTGAACCTCTCAGTGATTTTGGATGGTTTTGACCCCAGTATCCTTTTGAGCCAGCTTCCCAGAGTGGCGTTGTGAACCCTGTGTTACAGCAATGCTGGTTGCTTTTGGTGTTTGGTCTGTCACATGTTGGTCAGTCACTCTCTGGGGTGTTCCCATGACATTGTTGTCCACCTATTTTTTCCAACTCTAAATTGTCCTGTTAACATAGAAAATCCATATACTTTTTTGAGAACAGCCATGCAGTGACTTCTCCTGTGGACTGCTCTGTCTTTTTGAAAGTCCTGGGAGAAGAGAGCGGTTTAATTCACCATTTTCAGCGATGTTCAGCTTTCGTCAGGGATGCGTAAATGATGAGCTGACATAGTAGCAAGTTATAGTTCTCGTCGCCCTTGCTGCATTCCTTCTCTTCTCCGTTGAGCTTTCTGGCATGCTCAGAGGGCTTGGGAGAGGCAGGCTGGCGTACGGAGAAGGGAGAGAGCCAGCAGGGGTCTCTCTGTTGCTTGGAAGGCCTGCTGTGGAAGCAAGTTCTTTGAAGAGGGAGTCTGTCCGGTGCTGAGGATTCTGCCTGGTCCTCTGCCCACCAGTTTGACTTGAGCAGAGTTCAGGTCAAGCCCCCAAACAGCTGCAGTGGAGAAGGAGCATGCAACGCCAACTGGCAGACGGGAGGCTTGCATGTGGTGGTGACTGTCCCTGATTCTTGCTCATTTCTTCTGTTTGTTTTAGACCAGTGATTTTCAACTGCTGTGCTGTGGCACAGTGTCGTGCTGTGAATGGTCTGCAGGTATGCCGCAGGAGTTTGGGTGAGGGTAATTTGTTAGTAGTGCTGTTGGGGGATGTGAGCTCCCTGCTGGCAGTATGGTGAGCGCTGTCAATTGTAAAAAAACTAATGGTGTGAATTGACAATTTTAGCACTTTGTCAGTGTACCCTGAGATGAGAGAGGTTGAAAATCACTGTTTTAGACCTTTCTGTCTCCTGCCCCCCCCCCCAGTGAAGTTCAGTGTCCTGAAGAGGTGGCTGAGTCAGTCCAGTTGTGATTCCTCTGTTGTTGTAGAGCTCCTCCAGTACACAAATAATCTGCTGCTATGCCAGTTCATGGGAACATGAACCCCCCCTCCTCAAGTCCCAAGAATGGGAAGTTTAAAGGGCCCAGGTGGCCTCAAGTTTCTGATGGCATAGGTCAAGCCTGATTGGTTCCCTAGGTTTATAGATGGGGGTAACGGGCCCCCCTCTGTACAGATATTTCTGATGATGAATTAGGGAATTTGAAGCCTCTTGGGGGGCGACTTTCTGCTGACTGGGGATGTGTGGAAGGCCCAAGGTCCTGGACTCACTCCAGCCCTTGGGGCTTGGGCTTGCCCGGCTTCTTTTTGGCTGGCCTTGGAGTCTGCAGCCCCACTTTCTGCTCAGCTCTGGACATGTCCACTTCTCCTGTTATGGTTCTCTTGTTTGTTTTGTGTAATTTGTGCAGCTGCAAGGTAGCCTCCTTCTGCCTGGCACACCCTGACCTTGGGTGGAGTTAGCAGGAACTTCCAGACGAGGTTGGCTGGAAGCAAGCACTGGCTCCTGGGCATGTCTGCTGAGTGCTGGGAACACACAGCCTCTCTTGGGAAGCACTGCAAGAATGGGGCGGGCCTGGGTTTCCCACCCCAGAAGACGTATTAGTGGGGCAGTCCTTCCCTCAATGCAGGCGGAGGCCGTAAAGTCAGAACCTTCCGAGCAACATGGTGGGGAAGAGGTGGTGGAGACCTCTCCTCCACTGGTTCCTTAGCTGTTTTCTGGAGATGCTTCAGATTCTGTTTCTGAGCTCATGGATGGCCCAGTGCAATTGGAAAGGGATCCACTGACATGCTGGGGCACTCAATCGGCAGGCGTGATGTAGCGGCATCGATGCCCGAAACCCTTGGGATTCCTGGGAAGTGTTGTTGGGAGAGAAGCTGCCCTCTCACAAATTGGACTTCCTGGGGCACTGTGGGAAGCAAGGATGCTGGGCCAGGTGGGTCCCAGAAGGCCTGATCCAGCAGGGCCACTCCTGTGAGCTTGTGTCAGTGGCCTCTTGGCCCCAACTCTGGCTCTGCATCTCCCAGCAGCGTGTCAGGGGCCGTTTTCCTCCTGGAGTCTGCTGCTGTCCACAATCCTCTGTGCACACACACGCTCACTTCTTTGGGATTATGATGTTGCATTCCTTTTTTCAGTTTGGCCCGAGATGGGCTGGCAGCAGCCAGGAGTGCTCATGGGGAGCAGCTGCTGGGCGGCTCTCCAGTGTGCCGGCCTGGAAGCCTGTCACCTGCTCTGGCCAGGCTCTCTGGAGAGTATCCGCAATATGGGACATGGAGCGGACAAGGAAAGCGCCAGGCAGAGGAGGTAGCATTTGGGGAGCTGCTTTGCTGCAGTGTTTAAACATGGACGCTTTTGAGAATGGGAAGTTTCTGAAGCTGACCGGGGCTGGCTGTATTTCTCTGCCTCGCAGCTTGACCTGGAGCTGAACCTGCCCCAGATTGACTAGGCTGGGAGGAATGAACCTTTCCAAGACTGGCCTCTCTGTTGCTGAGTCCTCTTGCAGGACATGTTAGCAGGAGCAGCGGAGCTCAGGAAAGAAACAAGAGAGTAGATTAGCCGCACTTGGGCAAGAGGCAGGACTCAGGACCAGCTAATGCCCTTGGCCTGCCTGCAGTGAGATCCAGTGCCTGCTGAGTAGATGCTCTGCAGGAGCCACAGCCTAACAGTGAAGTGAAGCAGGTGCAGAGTGGGAGGCCAGCGGGGAGATAGTCTTACTCTTGACTAGAACAGGCTCCTGCCTGAACCAGCAAAGCAATGATGTGATGTGGCTCTTTCTGTGATAATGGCTGCTTGGGGTTGTAATCCTCTCTTTCTCCAGTGAATACAGGGTGGGTGTTCTACATGTGCTGCAGTCCACAAAACACATAATACTGTAAGGAATGCACTTTTTAACAAATGTAAATACTTTTTTGGTTGGTGCTTGTAAGTTACAATGGTTTTACTTAAGCTTAAATCTGGAGACAAAGCCCACATTATACCAGAAAGCCTAAGATGGGAAGTGATGGAAAGGGCAGTGAGAGGGGAGCTTTGTTGGAGAGTCACTGGTATCCTTGTAAAATTTCCAGGTATTCATCCAGCCATGATGTCATGCTTATTGTGCCAGGCTTGTCGAGGGAGTACTGTGGTGGGAAGCTTTGTTTGCTATTCAGCAGCCTGGCCCTTTGGACTGTGGAGAGAGTCTACCGTGGGGCCTAGGAGGCTGGCATGGAAGTGGTCATATCTCTGAGTCTGCTCAGAAGACTGCGGTTGGGGAAGCTGAGTGTGCTCAAGTCCAAACTGCATCAGAGGAGCAAAGTCCTTGCCTGTTTCTCTCTGTGTGTGAGTGTGTGTGGGGGGGGGGGGATAAAGAACAGATGGGGGAGGGAGGTGACTGGGATGGTGGTGTGCTGGGGGAGCATTTCACCCTTTTCTCCTGTGCTGCGGTCCTGACAAAAATGCCCCCCCCCCAACTTACAGGTAACCCTGGAAGGGACGCTGCCACTGGAACGACTGAAGTGTTCTCAGTACTCTCAGGAGGAAATTGCGGAATGCCCCAGGATGATCTTTAGTTGAATCTCCCCTCCATGCAAGGTCAAACGAGAAGGCTGAGGCTTTCTCTTAGGGGGTGGGAAGTCAGTGAAGAGGCCCCTCCCACTGCTGCTTCCTGACATTGATTTGTGGAAGCCTGAGCAAGAAGCCCTGGAGCCAGAACTGTGTGCACAGGAGGAAATCTTTAGTTCATCTGATACATGGGGCTGTTTGTCAGGCATGGCTGGTTTGCAGAGGCACCTCATGGCAGACAGGATTGCAAAGTGTCCATCCAGGTGACTTCCTTGAATTGGATGTCCTCTTCCCATTTCTGTATTTCCCTTGACTCTTTGGTAGGCGCCCTGAAGAGATCTCCTGGTGGTCTTGTATCCTTCGCGCGTCTGTTCCTTGCTGGTGGTATCCTAAGGGCTCCAGCTGGCTATGGGAATGGAAGACCGTCCCTGTAGAAAATGCTCTTGGTGCATTTGGCTTGTGGAAAGCAAGTTAGGGTAGGTGCATCCAGAGTGTCCCTTGCCTCAGTCCTGTTGCCCCCCCCCCAATACTAGAACTAACTTAGGATGGGGTGGCTAACTTGCAGCATGCCACACGACATGTTTAGTGTACAGAATCTTTGAATGTGTCACTCTCCCTGCCACTTGTAGTGTCCCAGGATGGTGCAGTGGCCCCGCTGTTGAGAGGAGGCTAGGCCCTGCACTGTTTGCCTCTGGTAGCAGGCAGACCTGCCACGCTTTGTCTGGTGTCACTGCACCAAACATTGTTGGTGATGCCTCTGCGCCCAACCCTGTGAACTGGCTGAACATAAAGGCCTCAGCTGGTCAGCTGCCAGCAGCCCTTGCCAAATGTCAGGCTGAGGTGGTCGCACCCCAGCATGCCTTGCATGAAGGTGACCAGTGGCCAAATGGCCTGTTCTAGCTCTGGCTCAGCAGCGGTCTTTGCGCAGAGCTGGTCCGTACTTTGTCTGATGGGGGAATCGGCTCTTCTGCACGTGGCACTTAGAAAATGTCCACGGGCCGCTAGTGGTACACATGCCACAGGTTGGCCATCCCTGAATTAGGAGGTAACAAGCATGACATAGAACCTAGTGGGCTATGCAAATGACATATTGGGTGAGTTCCTTGTTAACACCCACAGTATTCATGTTCATCAATATAGCTGGATTGTTGAACTGAAACTGTCACACCCTTTGGATTATTTTCTTAAGGTAGAAAATAGCTTGGTAGCTTCTGCTAAGGTATTAACCAAAAATTTTCTGGGCTAGTGGCCAGTTTGAAGGGTGGAAAAGGCACTAGCAAAAAGGGGTCGTGTAGCTGGTGTTGCTGTGTTCCCAATAAGCTCACTTTCCAGTATGTGCACATTCCCTCCTCACTCCAACTTGGTTCCTTAAGTGACATTCCTGAGAGTTTGCCAGGCATTTGCCCTGGAGGGGGTAAGGCTAGGCTTCCTCTAATGAAGGGCCAGCAGTTGGAATGGAAAGCTGCGGTTCTGCAGGGCATCTTGGTGTCACCTTCTAGTCTAAGGTTTTGCAAACTCAGGCTCCCCACCTTGATGTAATCTGGCTGGTGAGCATAAGTCATCCTGCCTAATAACTGAAACCAGACACTGCCCAGGCCAGCTGTTCGGGCTTTCCTGATGCCCTCTCCAAGAAACCTTTCTCGCCCACACCCTACAAATGGGTGCAGCCTGCTCCCCTGCCCTGTCTCTTGTCCTCAACTGGGGTGCAGTTAAGCTTTTATGCCCTCCTGGATGGACACGCCTGCACTCACTCAAGCCCAGGAAATTCCTGGCTGCACGCTCTGCATATCATTCTGCACCCAGGAAAGACCTTGTGCTCTTTGTCTGAAGTCCTGCTACGACCCCAGCCTGGGGAGCAGTGTCATCATTTCCTCTCCCTCCATTTTCCCTCCACAGAAACTTCCACACGGCCTGTTTCCGGCGTGGATAACCTCTTGCTTCAGTAGGCACTCTCGCCTTTCGAGGAGCTGCTGTCTCTGCCCACCCACAGGCCCTTTTTTGACTTCATTTGCCTTCCCCCCACATCTGAAACTGGGCAGCCCTGTCTTGCTCTGCACAGGGACACTGTAGCCCCGTCTGCCTGGCAGGTGAAGAGGCCATTTCTCCTCTCCTCCCACTTTCCTGTCCCTCCTCTTTCCCTTTAATCAGTGACTTCTTGCTCCCTTCCTCGACTATCCCTTCATCTGTCCTGAGCAGTTTGCTGAGCCTGGTCCATTTGAAGCAAAGTGGTGCTTGAGTGCATCCAGCCCCCTCCAGTGCCAGCAGGGGTGGGGCGGGGCTGGCCTGGCCTCCTCTTGCCACCTCGGAGGCAGAGTTGACCTGGAGATGACTGGCAGGGTCAGCAGCTCCCTTACTGAAGGATATTCTGGTGGCCCTGGACTGGGGCGGGGCGGGTGAGCTCATGAGCGACTGAGCTTGATCTGTTGATAGCGGCCTGACTTGCATGTGTCTGGGGGTGCCTTGGTGGAGATGGGGGGCTTCCTTGCTGTCGCTTTGCTCGCTCGAGTATTTCCTGTTTGGTAACTGTCTTGTTGACAAAAATATGGTCACGAAGTGTTTGTTTTCCTTCGTCCCCTTCAGTGAGCATGGGAAAGGTTTGGGATGGTTAGAAAGCAAATGAACATCTAACTTCTCTCATCTGTGAGGGGGAAAGAAGCTGTTTGTTGGTATGGGAAGAATTGTGTGGCCAGAACGTTCTCCAGACCGTGATTAGATCCACCTGGAGTGTAGTTTGTTCTCGAAAGACAGAACTTACTTGTGATTGTAAAACCCGGAGGTTTACAATAAAGCCTGCCTGTGTAAACCACCTCAAATAAGCCCAAAGGAGTAATCCAATGGTCAGAAAGGTGGTATATAAATACCAGTTGTTGTTATTACTAATTTCTGCAAGAAGGAAATATTCGCTAGTTCTGGGGTGTCAAACTCATTTCATACAGTGGAATGCAGGCATTTATGGCGCCTGCTGAGGGCCAGAATTGATGTCATGAAGCAAGAAATGATGTCATGAAGCAGGTCATGTCCAGAAATCAGCACTTTTTTTCTCACTTAGGAACTCATTAGCTGCAGAAGAGAAAATTACACAAACCTTGATCATATTTTCAAGATATGGAAAAGCCCAATTATCACGGGGGGGGGGCTGACCTTTCAACAGTGACAGCTCAGCAGGTCTCCCAGGTGGTGGGAGAGCCCAAGGGCCTGATAAATTGATGTGGCCCCCGGGCCTTATGTCTGACACCCCTGCGCTAGTCAGTGCACTGGATTTCTATTCTTCAAGTTGCTTTCTGTGTTCCAGGAGGCACCTCAAAGCCATCAGCCCTGCTGGAGTCATGTGAATTGTTCTCCCTGCAGACTGCATACAGCTGCCTCCTCGCCAGCAGGCTTCTCTGGCCTCACCTGGGTTGAATCCCCAGTTTCCTTTTCAGGCCTTGTGCATGAAAGAATAGCAAGGAACGGTGCCTTGGGTCGCGTAACGTTTTACCTGCATCTATAGCACATGCTGTGTCCTGGAGGCCCAGCACTATGGGGCTCTGTTGCAATTCACCCGTAAAGTGCACTTTGGCAGTGTGGTGGGTAGCGTACTGCTCAATGCCAGCAGGAAGGCCAGAGCCTTCCCATGTGTGCCAGGGAGCATCACTGGCCACACGCTGGAGCACATAAGCCAGTGGGAGACGCGGGAGGGCAGAACAGGGGCAGGAAGGGGGCAGAACTGGGTGGCAAAATGGGGGTGGAGAGGCTACAGGAAGGGATGGATCTGATGATGATGGCGCAATCCGGTTCCTGTCTTCTTCATGGGCACCCCCTTCCCGTATCTCTCCTTGGATTTCCGCCAGTGAAATTGCTGGCACAGATCCAAGGAGACCCATTGCAGAGCAGGAGGCTTACTGAGGTGTACTGTAAAGGGTTTTTAATCCCCTTTCTCCTCAGAAATCTTATGATTCTCCCCCCCCCCCCGGGATACTGTGCACTTGTTTTTTGTGTGGCAGCACCAGTGGGGGTGGGGTGGGGGCGTGAAGGGTAGGGTTGGGCTGTGGCTCTGTGTTTAGCATCGTGGGGAACTTCTCCTCCCCTCTCAGTGGGGCTGGTGCTTTGGAGGAACGTGCAAGGAATTGTGGTGCTCTGTGGGGTCCCTCTCTGGACATGCAGTGCCGCTGCCTTCCCCTGGCTGCTGCTGTTCTGGGTCGGTCTGCCTTGGCATGTCCTCCCAATAATGCTCTGGGGAGGAGGAGCAGGAGCAGGAGCTCTGGGGATTTTCCCTGGAGGTGCTGTTGGAGTTGACCCTGGACCCTTCTGCGTGCAGCGCAGTGCCCTGTCTTTGAGTGTCAGGTCTTCCTTGTGGCCAGGAGTGCAGTGTGGGGTGACTTGCAGTATCCCTGCCCTTTTCACATGCTGCTCGGTGTAGGCAGACTGGCTGTGCTGCAGCAGCAGCAGCACATAGGAAGGACGGTGTCTGCTGCATGATTGTGCCCAAAGGTGGGCTTTAAAGTGCACCTGGACTGAAACAACGTCCTGGAGCTCTGATTTCTGCAAAGGAGCTTCAACAGAAACTACACTACATTTGTTACAGGTTACAAGTCATAGCAGGTATGTTACTTGTAAGCTCTTGGTTTTAGAGGCAGGCTGCCTCTGATTGCCAGATGCAGGGGAGGGCACTGGGACACAGATTGTATCTGTTGTCTTGTGTGCTCCCTGGGGCATTTGGTGGACCGCTGTGAGATACAGGAAACTGAACTAGATGGGCCCTTGGCCTGATCCAGATGGCTCTTTTTATTTTTTTATGTTCTTACAAGTTACCTGGGATGAGTGTTTGCACATGTAGCCTCTGAGTCCCAACTCATAGCTGCCTTGCACAGCAGAATTGGTGGGGGAGAGCAGTGTGAAGTGGTTTCCTGCGCCCAGTGCAGTGGAGCTTCCTGGCTATCCAAAGTGATGCCATGTGTGTGAGCTGTCACAGTGGGAGTGGCAGCTGCAGTGGAGCAGTTGTACTGTGAGAGCAGGAGGTAAAAAACCAAAAAGCAAAGTCGTTGGCCAGCACTGCAGAGAGGGGACCTCAACAATTTCTGCATTGGCTTGTGTGATTACGGGTTGAGCCCTTGGAAGATCGATCACCACAAGCAAGAAGAGAGGTTGGCTGAGGGAGAGGTCTTTGCTGCATATCCATTCCTGAAGTGTGGTGCTGAAGGGCCTGCTCAACTCTGTCTTGGCAAGATTAGTCTTTGACTTTCCTGGTGACCAACGCTGGAGTGTAGTGTCTAAGTCAGGGGTGCCCAAACCCTGGCCCTGGGGCCACTTGCGGCCCTCGAGGCCTCTCAGAGTGGACCTGAGGGAGCCTCCAGTCTCCAGTGAGCCTCTGGCCCTCTGGAGATGTGTTGGTACCAGCACTGGCCTGATGCAATTGCTCTCAGCGTGAGGGCGACTGTTTGACCTCTCGTGTGAGCTGTGGGATGAGGGTTTCCTCCTCTGCTTGCCGTTTCAAGTCCGAGATGCAGTAGTGGCAGCAAAGGAAAGGCCAGCCTTGCTTCGTGCACGGCCTTGCATAGGCCTTGAACTATTTCAAGACTTTCATTCATTCATATAAGTTCATCTTTAATGTATTCGTTTATGTAAATGTATTCAAATTTTAAATGTAAATTAATTCTTTTTCCCCCCCCCCCGGCCCCCGACACAGTGTCGGAGAGGTGATGTGGCCCTCCTGCCAAAAACTTTGGACACCCCTGGTCTAAGTGGGTGGAGAGCCATGGTGGAGGTTTCATTTGGCCTTCTTGGTCCTTGTGATCCTGGGCTGCCTTGGCGTGCGCAGTTGGCGCGTGCATATGGGGGCAAGCTAATTTTAGCTGTGAGGTGCAGTTCGTAGGGCAAATGATAACGGGCAGCTGCACCCGGAGTCCATCTGCACAGCCTTGGCGCCTGGGCCCCGTTTTTGTCTCTGCACTGCCTGTTTACTCCCATTTTGAGCACAAAGCTGCCCATTGTGTGAAGGAGGAAGGGTTTGGTATCCTACATGCTCCCAACAGTGGAGATAACATCAGGGCTGATGGGTGCGTGTGGGGCTGGGGCTTTAGCTTCCAGGGGGTCGTTTGTCCACTTTGAATAGCTTGAGCTGCACCAGCAGTCTGGGGGCCGCAGACACATCCTCCAGCTCAGCCTCACTCAAGCTTGCAATTGTCTGTGGCCGAAAAAAATCTCCCGCCAAGCAATGCCAAATGCTCCTCTGATAAGGCATCTCCAGCAGCAGTTGGCGACCCTTTTCCCTTTTCTGAAGGGTTACTTTAGACAAAATAGTTCATTGGTGGGACTTCCCTTCCAGATGGGGTGATGGCTCTTAAGAAGGGCTGGCTCCACGTCAGACTCGGTGATAAAAACCGGGGAGAGGCTGCAGGGAGGCACTGAAGAGAGGAACCTGCTGCCTGTTGTGCACTGCCTGACTGGCTGGGGAGCTTGCACGCACACAGGTGCTGCTTCAATCCTTGAAGGCTGTAAGATGTACAACCAGGACTAGCAGCTTGGAATTTGTAGTTTTGTTTGGAGGTTTTGAACAAAATGTGGGGCCTGTCTCAGAAATTCACAGGCTGCAGTATCTTGCCAGGCACTTGAAGTGACTTTGACTGGTCTGCAGGGCACTCCCGGATCTGATGTAGGGGAGTGTTGGCTTTGGGGCTTTTGGAGGGTGCTTCTAAGCTGAAAGCAAAGCCTTCCTTTGACCTTCTGTGTTGGTCACTTCAGAGCAGGGTGGGCTGCTTGCCTTGTGAAGCCATGCACTACAGTGACTTTAGGAATGTATTGGGCAAGTGTTTTCTCCTTTCTCTGTCAGAGGGTGATTTTCTGCCTCTTAACTGTCTCTTGACATGTGTGCCTCGGTGTGTGACTAACTAGCAACTTCTTACTTCTCCTCAGAGAGCCTCTGAGGCAGAGCCTCTCCTCAGCATTGTTTCTCTGTCGCCTGGCTTCTTGCTGCTCCTTTCCCAGTTCTTTTTCGAAAGGGTCAGAATGTTGTGTAGGGTCTTGGAGGGGTGGTCTTGCCCAGACATTTGCTTGCAAAAGGGGAGTACGTGGACCGTCCATAGTTCCACGTCCATTCTCTGCTCTTCGGGGTTAACGTTTGGGGATGGGAAGGGGGCAGCAGAGGTTTTCAAGCAACACAGGCAGGTGAATGGAATTGAATCAGGTTACCCTGGCAAGTAACCTGAACGCTCTTATTGGGGTATTGTGCCCAGGAAAGCAATACTGGGCACACAAGTACCCAGGGCTAAAATGGGCCTCATTGCAGTGCTGTTAATGGATGATCACTTGATGATACAACCCTTGATGTAACCCTTACTTGATCACTTGGTGTAACCCTTACTTCATTTGACTTTGATCTGTGAAGAGGCTGAGGTTGTGGGTTGTTTCTTTGCCTGGTGGTTTTAACCCAAAAGGTATTGTTGTACATCCTGTTAAAAGCCTTTCATGAATTTAGGGCACTAGCTAGTAAGATTTTATTATTATTATTATTATTATTAACAACAACAGTGGTATTTATGCACCACTTTTCAACAAAAGTTCACAAAGCGGTTTACAGAGAAATTTGTAATTTACAGGGCTATTGCTTACTCCCCCCCCCCATTAAAGCTGGTTTAACATCTTGTGTGTGACGGAGGTGCAACTGTGTGATGGCTTGGTTCAAACACGCTACCTGGTTCCAGGATGATTTCACGCTTCTCTTTTGGGATCTGTGCAAAGACCATCTCTTACATTTCTCCCTTTTTAATACGATTTTGAAGTTAGAACTTAAATTCTTCAGGCATTCTTAGCTAGGTAAGCCTGGGTAATACACCAAAGTAGTTTTCAATATGGAAGTCTGAACTGAGGGGAGATCTTGGTAAGGGGGCTTGTTTTGGGATCCCAAATCAGATTCCAAAGACCAGCTCTAAACCGGCTTTGTGCAGGCCAATTCGGTACATTGCAAAGATTCATGTAGTCAAAAGTGCTTGTAGCTGTGGGGGCCTATACAGCACAATGATAAAAGCGAGTCTCTGCAGTGAGGACTTTGATGTTAAATTTGAAGGGCCATTTGAAGGAGAAGTGAAGGCGGCGGCAGCAGCAGAAGGATGTCTGGTGATCCCAAGTTTTTTCTGAACATTGACTGTTTATCCAGTGATGGCTCGTGAGGTGTGGGGCTCTTTCATCCAGCATGCACCTCATGTGTGCACCTCACATGGGGGGGGGGGTTTATGGGTTTCACTGGTGGGAGGGTGGGATTCATGGGTAGGAACCAAATAAGGCTTAGTGGAAAGAGAAGTGTGCCAGCTCTTGGATATGTCCAGTGTCGGCACATCATACTTGCTGCTGGCCAGAGCTGCCTCTGCTGACCACAGCCAATAAAGAGGGAGAGCCTCTTGGGCAACTTGGGAGGCAGATCTGACCAATGCAGGCAAGATCCTGCCACAGTGGCATGCCTGAAATATCCAGTATTGCCTCCCCAGTTGCCCAAGACGCTTCCCCCACTGCACCCCATGAACCCTCTTTGAAGGCCAACAATAAACGTTTGGCAAATCAACAAGCAACTCGAGCATCAAGAAACTCAAAATCTGCCAAAATCCGTGATGTGATGTTGGCATCTTGTGGTCATCAAAACATTGCACCCGTGTGTGGGTGACTGTGTCTGTGTTAACGTGAAAGTGAAACCAACTGTGTATGACCTCGGATGCAGCACATCCCCCAGAGGGTTGCTGCGCTTAATCACCATTTAGTTGGGGATTTGGATTCTGCCATTTGATCCCCAAAGCAGCTCATGATAAACCTGAGCTTTCACGAGGAGGCCCAGTTTGGCTCTTCTCCTGACCAGGAACTCCTCTGTCTTGTGCTGGTGGACTGCATGTGCTCAGGAGCCAGTATTTGGGTCATGAGCGTTTCGCCTACACGCACATTGCTGAAGTGCAGTGAGGCACAGGTCATTTGTCTTGATGGATTTCCAGCTAGACATGCTTTTCTTGGGTGGGACTTGATCGCAGTGATGGACAAAGGGGAGGTGGCATCTGCATGGTCTCGTTCTGTTACAGTATTTTGGCAGCAATAAAAAATGATTGTGGAACCCAGTGCAAAAGTGATGCACTTTTCTAAGGGAGTACAGATGGGGGGGGGTCCAGCCTTTCCCCTTGATGTTCCCACATGGGGAATGAAAGGTACTCCCCTCCCTCCCCAAAGCTTCTGCCTGAGCAGTGCTGGGGTGCTGAACTGGACTCTCACCACACTTCCTCTGAGGGACTCAGGGCAGTAACTGTGGGGTGTCCAAGGGGTCTACTCTCTGCAGAGTGGCTGGGCCTGGCCAGATTGTGCTTCTGAGGCCAAATTCCATCCAGCGGCACATCCAGGCTGCTTCTGAGCAGAGGTGAGCTGCAGTCTTCAGAAGTTTACCTGGCGAGTGGGGAAAGTGATCCTGGCCTCCCCATTGCCACCTGGAGGCCCACCAGGCACAAGCATTGAGGTGGCTGCTTGGTTCTGCCATAGCCTACCTGCTTGGGTGGGGGTCGGGCTGCTGCCTGCCGCTGTCTATCTTGGACTCCCTCCCCACCTACATTCACTGAAGAAAGCTGAATTTTCCACGCCGTATGCTGATGAAGCCCCAAGGGAAGAAGAGGCCCATGAGGGTCTCTTGGATGAGGGCTGCTCTCAGCTTGTTGCACTGTGGAAACAGGCCCCGGCCATGTCCCAGCAGCCGCCTGTCCCATGACCGAAGCTAGTGTGACAGACAGACCCCTTCAGCAGCTGACCTTTGCACCCATCTTGAGAGACATGCCTTCAGGGCTTGTGTTTCCTTCCTTCTTTCATCCAGGTCTTCCTGACAGACCCGAGAACCTCTCTGCCTTGTGCTGAACATGGAAAATGAGGAGAAGCTCATCAACAGAGGCCAGGAAGATGAGATGGTAACTGGGACCAGGGTCTTGCTGCTTGTGTGAAAAGAGAAGTGCTTTTCTTTCCTTTCCAGGGCGAACAGCTGCAAGAAACAGACCAAATGGAGCTGAAAAGGTTTTGGCCGTTCCGTGCAACAGGGCAGAAGTGCCTTGTGTGTCTTCCATGCAACAGGGCAGAAGTGCCGCTGCTTTGTTCTAGGCATGAAGCTGAATGTTTGCTTGTGTTAGGGCAGCTACTGCACAGCCGAGCTGTTGGTTTTAATTTGGGAGTGCCACTGCCTGAGTGGTGCTCGCAGGAATTGGAGCCAGGTGAAAGAGGTGCACTGACTCTGAGATGGTCAAAGAGCAATAAAAGCAACAAGGAAGTTATGTAAAAGCAGCCAGACCTCCTGGCCCCCAGCTCTGCCCCCAGCAATTCAGCAATGCATGGACAGAGCATACTCACCCAATGTGCTAGGCAGAGGGTGTTGCATTGCAGGGGCCCCAGTGCTGGAACAGGCCCTGCCCCTGGTGATCCCAGACCACAGTTCTGCCAGTGGCAGCGTTGAGGCAGAGCCTCCGATCCAGATATCCAGAAACTGCCCATTTCCCGCACAGGAGAATGGCTGTCCTTCCAGCTGCTCCCGCGAGTGCTGGATCTGCACAATGAGTTTAATTCTAGACTCTTCTCCCAAAGCGTCAGGGTGCCATTGACCACCTGATGGGCTTCTCTGTCTCCATGCAGGAGATTTACGGTTACAACCTGTGTCGTTGGAAGCTGGCTTTGGTCACCATGGGAGTGCTCTGTACTGGCGGCTTCCTACTCCTTCTCCTCTACTGGATGCCTGAGTGGCGGGTGAAAGCAACGTGCACAAGGACTCCGCTAAGAGGCTGTGAAGTGGTGCTGCTGAGAACTACGGTGAGCTGGTGCTCTGGGGCCCAAAGGCTCCCACTTGGGCAAGGAGAAGCCCGGCGGTGCCTCAGCACTTGCACCAGTGCTTGTCCATTGTCCTAGAAAGGTGTGGTCTTGAGGGATTCCCCCCCTTTTGAAACTCTGCCAGAACTCTTGACTTCTGTTTGGGAAACTTGTCAAAACCACAACTGTCAAGCCCCTTGCTCTGCTCTTTGCGTGTTTTGTAGCGAAAGCCAAGGCAGCCCCATGGAGCTTGGTAGCTCAGGAGCTGCAGCGATCCCAGTGCCCCCCAGTCTTCCCCCTCCTGCAGTCATTTCCATGTAGGAGAGGTTGGGTTTTGTGAAGCAGCTTCAAGGCCTTCACTGGCCAGTGCTGAGTCACCCCATCCATCCACATGGTTTGAATAGTGACGGAAATCCAACAGTCATCCTACTTTGCATCCCTGGGAAAGGTGGGGAAAGCGTCCTGGTGTGCTTGGAGATCCTGTAACTCCTGTTTCATACTCGGTAACTTCTGTCCCTAAAAGCACCTAAAACCCACCGAGCACTGGGTAGAGCCCCAGTGAGCCGGTCCCAGTCCTGCAAGGTTGTCCTTTCCAGACAACTTGTCACCATAGGTGAGGCTGCTGACAAAACTCCACAGTCAGAGAATTAGAGGGCAGGTCCTCTCCTGGATTAGGAACTGGTTGAGGCCCAGGAAGCAGAGAGTGGGTGTCAATGGGCAATTTTCACAATGGAGAGATGTGGAAAGTGGAGTGCCCCAAGGATCTGTCCTGGGACCTGTACTTTTCAACCTGTTCATAAATGACCTGGAGGGAGGGCTAAGCAGCGAGGTGGCCAAGTTTGCAGATGACACCAAACTTTTCTGAGTGGTGAAGACCAGAAGAGATTGTGAGGAGCTCCGGAAGGATCTCTCCAAACTGGCAGAATAGGCAGCAAAATGGCAAATATGTTTCAGTGTAAATAAGTGTAAAGTCATGTACGTTGGGGCAAAGAACCAAAACTTTACATATAGTCTAATAATGGGTTCTGAGCTGTCTGAGACAGATCAGGAGAGAGATCTTGGGGTGCTTGTGGACAGCTCAATGAAAGTGTCAAACCAATGTGTGACGGCAGTGAAGAGGGCTAATTCTTGGGGCTTGGGATCATTAGGAAAGGCATTGAGAATAAGACGGCTAATACTGTAATGCCGTTGTACAAATAGATGGTAAGGCCACATCTGGAGTATTGTGTCTAGTTCTGGTTGCCACATCTCAAAAAGGATAAAGTGGAGTTGGAAAAGGTGCAAAAGAGAGCAACCAAAATGATTGCTGGGCTGGGGCACCTTCCTTATGAGGAAAAGCTACAGCATTTGGGGCTTTTCAGTCTGAAAAAGAGGCGCCTGAGGGGGAACATGATTGAGACATACAAAATTTTGCAGGGGATAGACAGAGTGGATAGAGAGACACTCTTTTCCCTCTCACATAACACCAGAACCAGGGGACATCCACGAAAGTTGAGTGTTGGCAGAGTTAGGACAGACAGAAGAAAATATTTCTTTATCCAGCGTGTCATTAGTTTGTGGAACTCTTTGCCACAGGAAGTAGTGATGGCATCTTGCCTGGATGCCTTTAAGAGGGGATGGGATGAATTTCTGGAGGAAAATTTCATTACGGGTTACAAGTCATAGTAGGCATGTGTAAGCTCTTGGTTTTAGAGGCAAGCTGCCTTTGACTGCCAGATGCAGGGGAGGGCACCGGGATGCAGATCGTGTCTGTTGTCTTGTGTGCTCCCTGGGGCATTTGGTGGGCCACTGATATACAGGAAGCTGGACTAGATGGGCTCCTCTTATGTTCTTATGAGGCACCTTGGAGGGGAAAGGGGGAAACAGGTGACTGCAATTGTTTGGAGAGATGCCAATTCTCTACAGTAATTGGCCCTGAAGTAGAAAAAGAATCCAGAGAATCAGTTGAATACCAAGGGCGCGCAAGTGAGAAAAGGTGTGTGCTTAGAAATTTCTCCACGTCAGACATGTGTTTGAATTGACTATCCAGAGGGAGAGGTTTCACATGTGCAGGATGGCCAAGTGGAATCTTCATGGTGAAAGTGCTTCTAAAGAGGGAAGAGTTAGCCAGAGTTATATTGTGGGTATATTCTGAACAAAAAGAGCTCTGCCATTAAGCTGTTTAAAGCAGCCATTTTAAATCTTCTTCAGCTCGCGGCACACTGACAGAGCACTAAAATTGTCAAGGCACACTACCAGTTTTTTACTTACATTAAATTACTACATTACAATTAATTTTTAATTAATATAATTAATACAATTAAATCATTACATGACAAGGGGCACAATCCTAACCAGGTCTACTCAGAAGTAAGTTGTATTTTGTTCAATGGAGCTTACTCTCAGGAAAGTGTGGTTAGGATTGCAGCCAAGAAGTTTGGCTGAGTACGAAGTTTGGAGTATATGTGATTCTGGGAAGGAGGAAAAATGTTGTTATTAAAGTGTAACGCCAGAGAGTGCTGACATACATAGAGAGGTCAGACTGAGCACACAGTGGGGGGAGGGGCATGAAAACACATGATAGAAAGAAGTGCAGGATTCAGCTGGAGTGGGGGGGGGGAGAATGTGAGGAAAGTGATTCTGGACCTTGGAAAGGTGCAGAGGAGCGAAGGGAGGGACAGTAAGAGAGGTGCTGACTGCGATTATGAGATTTGGGGGGATGTGCCTGTGGGAGGGAGTGGAGAGGGGAGAAGTGCCAATTGCCTGCTCCTGTATTTAAGGGGGAAAAAGTGTGACCAAAAGCCAGATTCTAGGCATATCTACTCAGAAGTAGGCCCTACTATAGTCAATGGGGCTTACTCCCAGGTAAGTGTGGATAGGACTGTGGCCCAAAGCCCTTCCCCTAAAAGGCAAAAGACAAGGCAGGGAGGGTCGCTTTGGGGAGTTGCAGGCAACTGGGGCTCCAGGACCCTTTTAGCCAGCCAGTTCTCGGGCTGGTGGCCTCAGCAGACTCGCTCGCTTCCTGCCTGCTTGCCTGCTCCTGCCTCCCTCCTTCTCGCTCACTCTGTGGGCTTCTCTAGCTGCCCAGTCAGCATGTGGGGTGGACTTGATACCCAATCCTAGGTGTGTCTACTCGGAAGTAAGCCCCATAATAGTCAGCAGGGCTTACTTCCAGGTAAATGAGGATCCTCTCATTTGCAGCCGTCCTCTCACTCAGCAGCAGGAGATGCAAAGCAGTTGTGGCTGCTCCTTTTTCGCTGGCTGCCGTGTGAGGGTCAAAGCAGCCGCTTCTCTCCCCCCCCCCCGGCATGGCTGCTACCTGCCTCCTCTGGCCCCGCATCACATCTGAGCCTGCCTCGTGGCACACCAGTTTGCCGCGACACAGCGGTTAATAATTGCTGCTTTAAAGGATAAGGCATATGTCTCGTACCCCATGCAAAAAGGTGTCAGAAGAAAATGGGTTTTTCCCCTTGTATGACGTAACAGGCTGTCATTGTGAGGTTGAGGCTGCACACCCTGAGGGTGCAGGTGAAAGGAGGCTCTGCATGGTGGCTATGAGTGGGTGACATGGCAGTGTGTGCAGTAGCAGTCAGCTTATGGCCTGGGCACATGCACCGCATTGGGCCTGCTGCCATCCCTTTCCACCAGGCCACAGCCCTATGCACACTTCTCAGGGAGTAAGCCCTGTAGAACACAATGCGACCGACTTCTGAGTCACCTTGGGTAGGGCAATATGAGCAGGCAGCACCCCCCCCAGTGGGAAGAGGATGGAAACACTGTTGGCTTATCCCTCCCCTTCGCACTCCCAAGCAGAGCAAAGCGCTTGCTGCTGCCTCCCCTCCTTGCCACAGAAATGGCTGCCCTTTCAGGCCAAGAGCAGAGAGCTGCGGCACAGAAGGGCTTCCAGGGGGGACATCGAGGGCACCACCTCACCTGCCAAACTCAGAAATCTCCAGCCCCATGTGGGCTTTGCAACCATATGCTCAGAAACCCTCGTGGGAATCTGAGTGTATGCTTAAGAGGGGCACGAGTGGGAAAGGGATTCCATGGCAGAAGTGGGTAAGGGCTGCTTGGATACTCCATGGCACAAAACCCACATGGTTATGACTTCATAACATGCTCATGTGCCCTGGAAAGTGCCCACCATTTTACACTGTTGGTCTGAGCCTCAGGCTGTGGCTGTTGCGGTAGCGGGCCTGAGCCTGCCAACTGGCGCATGTCTGGTCGTGAGCAGAAGGAGAGCACAGGCTGGCTCCCAGAAGGGGAACGTGACTGCAGATTGCACACATGGTCAGAAGGACCAGCTTGTGATTTGAGAAATGGGGTGGGGGAGGGAGGGAGGAGAGAAATCGAAGGCCCCGCACATTGTCAGAAAAACTACCGTGCAGGTTTCTGTGCATGTTGTGGGGAGGGACTTCTGAAGGTTCTCTGTCCCCTGACCTGAGAGTATGTTGTTCTCCTGCCTACTCACTACTGATGAGATCCAGTTCTAGACTGGACTCCCTTCGCAGTGCAGTGGTGGGTGGTCTTTCTCAAATATGAGTGCACTGGTCGTGTTAAGCAGCCATTAGTTCATCTGAGGATGTTGAAGCTTATTGTTCACTTTTTACACACACTTTCTCCTCTCTCTTTCTTTTTAAAAAGGATGAGTTCCAGATCTGGTTTTGTGCCAAGGTTCGCATTGTGCTCTCTTTGGGTCTCAACCCACTCCAGACTCCAAAATGTGTGGCAGAGAAAATAACCAACGGCTGCAGCAGTCGTATCTATGTCAGCCCTTCAGGAGAGGATGCAAATGACTTGAGCAGCGTCTCCCAGGCCCACCTGCAGGAGGTACCAGCGTCTGCAGTGGAAACAACAGCAGCTTTAGAAACAGTGTTTGGTTTGCCTCTGTCTGATGCGATGGATCAGCCACTTTCTGCTAGAGGAGTTTTGGGGGAGGCAGCAGAGTTCTGACAAAGTGGACTGACAAGGTGAAACCCTTGGTCACACTCAAGGTCATGCTAGAAAGGTCCACCCACACCTACTCCCACCCCAGCCAGAGGAGCAAACTGCTCAGTCTTGAGCATGACCTGCCAGACCTGCTGTGGCTGTGGGCTGACAGGGTTGTGAAGAAGAGTGCACCTCCTGGGTCCGCCTGCGTGGCTGAGGCAGTGTGCTGGCTGCATGGTGAGAAAATGGCCCTGTGGCAGGCAGCAGGTGGGGCAGCACCAGGGGGATCTTTGACTGTGGTCATCTCTGAGAGTGCTGGAGTAGCGCTCCTCGGATGCCTGACAGTATTTGTGTGTCTTCTAGATCCGATGCTTCACCCACCACAGCGTGAGGTACTTCTGGAACGAGGTGGCCCAAAACTTCCGCTCCATCAAGTAAGAGCCACATCTATTTCCCACCGCTCCTTCTGGCAGATGTCCTCCATGCTCTAGGCCCGGGGTGCCAAAACTTCTCCCAGGACTTCTTCAAAGCTGGCACACCAGTTCAGTCACTCCCTTGTCTCCCTTTTCTTTAGGGGTCTGGATGAATCCACGTCCTGCTCTTCGATTCACAGTGAGCACAGTGCAGGCCTGACCAAGGGGATGAGGGAGTACAGGTATGCGCCATGAACATGTGATCCCCCTCCCCTGGTGATAGCCTGTCAAAAACAGCCATGTCCGGCACTCTGTTGCAGATGGTGGTGGCAAAAGAAGCTGTGTTGAGCTGTGTGCATTCTGTGTGTAGGGCTTGCAAAGGAGCAAAAGCAAAAGTGAAGAAGCAGCATTTAACTTACAGATTTGAATAGATCTAAGCTAGGAAACTCCAGCACTGAGAGGTCTGGGGCTGGAGAAGGGACAACTGCCCTCCTGTTCTGACCCCTGAGAACTTGCTGCTGGCCCCCAGGAATTGAAGCACCATCGCCCTACTGTCACAGGGGTTTGGCACCTAATTGCTTTTTTGCTGCTCTTGCAAGCAGGAAGTAAGTAAGCCACTGACTCTTCCACCCCATGGCATTGGGCTGGGAAGGGCAGCGTCCTCAGCCACTTGTGTTGAAGTTGCCTCTCTAATTGTGCCAGTGGCCATGAGACCTTGTCTGTGCTAGTCGAGGGTTGAGATCCAGTTGCTGAAGCAAGGGGAAGGAGGCACAGCCCAGGAACACCAAGCAGTGTGGCCAGGAGAGGCTCTCAAAGGAGGCTGTCCCTTTGTTCTGTTTTCCCCTGGGAAATGGCTGTGGCAGGATCTCAGGTGGTTTTGGAAACCTCCGAGCCTCCTCTGGCCAGTGGGAGACCAGCTGCTCAGATAAGCCATGACAAGATGCACAGTCCCTGTGCTGCCTGCTGCCTCCTGGCTGCTCGTTTCAGTCACTGGGTGTCTTCACCCAGTCAGGGGTGCAGAACAGTGATGCTTTTGTTCTTTCCATCCCCCTTTTATACAGGAAATTGTTCTACGGGGTCAATGAAATTGCTGTGAAAGTGCCTTCGGTCTTTAAGCTGTTAATCAAGGAGGTGAGAAAGGTGTTGCTGCTGCTGTTGGCGGTGTTGTGGGATGGTGAGTGGGAGCGCAGTTGGCGCTGACGGAGCTGGAGCGAATGCTCGATTGCCCTCCTTGCTGGACTGGTGTTGCAACTGAGTAGGAACACTCGTGGCCAGTGGTGGCAGGCTTTGGGGATGGTTGTGGCTTGTTCTTGGTGAGCCTTTTTATTCACCACTCACAAGCACGGAATGGGAGCTGCATGCTCTGACATGAAGTCGGGTGCGCTGTGAGTGGCGGCTTCTCTTGAACGCTTTCCATTATTGCTTCTGGTTCAGGAACCAGGCTGGTGCAAGTGATCTGCAGGCAGCACTGTCTTGCTTGCCATTTGGCCCTAGGTATTGTACTGGGGCATTGTGAGAGAGACAGTTCTGTGGCACCTTAAAGATGAACACATTTGTTTCCGCTTAAACGCAAGACTTAAACCTGCTTGTCCTTTCAGGTGCTGCAGGACTGTCTGTAGTGCTGCAGTTTCTGCTGCCACAGGGTACGTGGCCATCCTCCTGCAGCTAGGTGGGGGCTGGCTGCTTTTGAGAAGGCTTTCCTCATTGTGTGGTTTAGCCCTCTGGGGAGCAGCTTGCGATGGTGGTGGGGGTGCTGACCTGCTGCAGTTGTACTCCGCATGGAAACTTGCATGAGACAAGTGAGAAGAGACAGCCTCTGCAGGCTTGGTTTGGCTGCTGCCTGCTCATTCCGCTTCCATTCATCCTCCATGGGCTTGTATGTGTGTGGGGACCTGGTTCCCCTTCCTTAGGAGAACAGTAGTTATTTTTGATCCATGTTGCTCAGGCACAGAGAGAAAGACAGACATTTTAGATCATCCCAGAGAAGGATGACTGCCTTTTAAAGCTGAGGTGCTAAGAATTAAGGAGAGTTCACTGAGAGTTCTGGCTGTGACAGCGCCCTCAGCAGGACTCACCTTGGACGAGCGACATTAATTTTAATTAATTAATCGACCCCGCTAATTGGGTAAGAGGCACTTTTTCAAGTGGGTGCTCCTTTTTTTAGCAGGGGGAGAGTAACTGGCCCTCCTCACCCCAGCAGTGTCTTTTCTAGTGGCTGTCTGCTGGTATTCATTTGCATCTTTTCAGATTGTGAGCCCTTTTGGGACAGGGAGCCATTTAGTTATTTGATTTTTCTCTGTAAACCGCTTTGTGAACTTTTAGTTGAAAAGCGGCATATAAATACTGTTAATAATAATGTTAATAATTTGCACTTTGAGTTAACCTACTTCTTGTGAAGGGTGTAACACGGTGTGTGTCTCTCTTTCAGGTGCTGAATCCTTTTTACATTTTCCAGCTGTTCAGTGTGATCTTGTGGAGCACAGACGAATATTACTACTATGCCGCAGCGATTGTGCTCATGTCTCTGATCTCCGTTGTCAGCTCTCTTTACACCATCCGAAAGGTGGGTTCCTGCTCATTAGCCAAGTGGTGCGTCCCTGTCTCTTCTGCATTTCCCCTCCTGTCACCTTTCAGCTTCAGGCACGGCTGCTGCTCGGTGTCACTTGACTCTGAGGGATGTAGAGCAATAAGTGTCTTCCCTTCCAGTTTGACTGGAATGTCTGACTGAGATCTGCCACCTTGCAAAACATTCTTGGCAGCAAGAGTGTCTGAAAGTTTGAAACCTTTTTATCGGGAAGCGGTTCTCCAAATACTTCCTGAGTGGTCACTGTGTTGACATGACATCACCACCTGTGGTCACATAAGAACATAAGAACAGCCCCACTGGATCAGGCCATAGGCCCATCTAGTCCAGCTTCCTGTATCTCACAGCGGCCCACCAAATGCCCCAGGGAGCACACCAGATAACAAGAGACCTCATCCTGGTGCTCTCCCCTACATCTGGCATTCTGACTTAACCCATTCCTAAAATCAGGAGGTTGCGCATACACATCATGGCTTGTACCCCATAATGGATTTTTCCTCCAGAAACTCGTCCAATCCCCTTTTAAAGGCGTCTAGGCTAGACGCCAGCACCACATCCTGTGGCAAGGAGTTCCACAGACCGACCACGCGCTGAGTAAAGAAATATTTTCTTTTGTCTGTCCTAACCCGCCCAACACTCAATTTTAGTGGATGTCCCCTGGTTCTGGTATTATGTGAGAGTGTAAAGAGCATCTCCCTATCCACTCTGTCCATCCCCTGCATAATTTTGTATGTCTCAATCATGTCCCCCCTCAAGCGTCTCTTTTCTAGGCTGAAGAGGCCCAAACGCCGTAGCCTTTCCTCATAAGGAAGGTGCCCCAGCCCCGTAATCATCTTAGTCGCTCTCTTTTGCACCTTTTCCATTTCCACTATGTCTTTTTTGAGATGCGGCGACCAGAACTGGACACAATACTCCAGGTGTGGCCTTACCATCGATTTGTACAACGGCATTATAATACTAACCGTTTTGTTCTCAATACCCTTCCTAATGATCCCAAGCATAGAATTGGCCTTCTTCACTGCCGCCGCACATTGGGTCGACACTTTCATCGACCTGTCCACCACCACCCCAAGATCTCTCTCCTGATCTGTCACAGACAGCTCAGAACCCATCAGCCTATATCTAAAGTTTTGATTTTTTGCCCCAATGTGCATGACTTTACACTTACTGACATTGAAGCGCATCTGCCATTTTGCTGCCCATTCTGCCAGTCTGGAGAGATCCTTCTGGAGCTCCTCACAATCACTTCTGGTCTTTACCACTCGGAAAAGTTTGGTGTCGTCTGCAAACTTAGCCACTTCACTGCTCAACCCTGTCTCCAGGTCATTTATGAAGAGGTTGAAAAGCACCGGTCCCAGGACAGATCCTTGGGGCACACCGCTTTTCACCTCTCTCCATTGTGAAAATTGCCCATTGACACCCACTCTCTGCTTCCTGGCCTTCAACCAGTTCTCAATCCACGAGAGGACCTGTCCTCTAATTCCCTGACTGTGGAGTTTTTTCAGTAGCCTTTGGTGAGGGACCGTGTCAAACGCCTTCTGAAAGTCCAGATATATAATGTCCACGGGTTCTCCCGCATCCACATGCCTGTTGACAGCTGTGTGCAGCAACTCCCCCAGTAGCCAGAAGGAAGGGCCACTTTGTTGGAAACAGCGCATGCATCTTGTGTATAAAGTGTACGTGATTCAGAAAGAAGAGACGTTTTCACACCTTTCTGGAAGCGTTTGGATGCCCTTTGGGGTCAGGCTTGTGGGCAAACCAGTGCCTTAGCCTCTTCTTCTCTCTAAAGCTTCTGTCCTGTGAATGTTGCCCAGACCAGGCCAGGCAGGGTTTTTCTCTTTCTTTTGGTTAGGTGTTCTCTGACATTCAGAGGGGGGAAAGCGTCACCTGGGGATTAGCCAGGCTTCCTTGTGCTCAGGCTGCTGCCTAGTCACTGAGTTCAAAGCCCGGAACCCTGACTGGGCTGAAGAGAGAGCAAAATGCTAAAGCTCTAAAATGCTTTGTCCAAAAATCCTATTCCTCTGGGGGTGCCTGTGTTTGGCTTTGCTCTGTCTCTTTGTAAAATGGAAACGATATAAAATACATACCATAGATATTTTAGTGTAAGTCAATCTCACAGATAAGGTTTGAGCCAAAGTATAGAAGTTTCTATGACCTGCAGATAAATGGGGGGACGGGGTTAAACTTTAGGGGGCAGCCTGACTATAATTTTGTGTGATTTTTATCCAAGGCTAGATCCTGAAAAATAATTGGTAGTAAATAATACTATCAGTAATTGTAGCCTAGAACTGTACAGTCTCTAATTTATTAAACATAATAGTAAAAGATGATAAGATACATTGGTATTAACTTTTTAAATTTTGGTCTTCACAACCTATTTGTAAACGCTATCAGAGTAGGTGCACTGTAAACAACATACCAGTAGAACCCTTAATCAGATCTTTCTGTGAGGTGCCTGCTGTGTTAAACCAGAGGCTCTACATATAACATACAACATATAATGCATAACTAGGAGTGCGCAATTCAATTCACAGTGGAGAGACGAGCAACAAGGACTGAGCATGAGCAAGCGCAGCTACAAACAGGTGCAACCATATTCAGAAATAAACCCTTTGCTTTCCGTGGGTGTTGTTCTTAAGTAATGGTTCACTGAATTGTAGCCTGAGACTTTGTTTAAAATGGAAAGAGGATTACATCCTGTTTTTTTAAAAACCAGACCTCTGCTAAACATTCGCAAAATGGAGCGAGGCTACAGAAGGGTCTGCTAAAGAGAACGAGACTTGTTTGATTTCAATGTAAGACTAGAATCCTGGCTTGCTTTTCTTCTCAGGAGGAGAACAGAGGATTAACTTTGGCTCGCCTTACATACGAGTATCTCTGGTATTCTTCTCCATGTCCTTTTGCTCTCCTCTGTGCTTCTAGCTCCCACAACATGCCCGAACAGCCCTGACCCCTGAGTGATCTGCGGATAAGGCGAGGAGATAATTTGAGGCTGTTTTATTGGCAGAAATTTCTTGCCTTAGAGGCAAGTATCCACGGTGCCTTCCATCAGTGCAGCTTTGAAAAAAATCTAGATAACAAAACCACGCTAAAAATGGCAGTCTTGTAGAGCAGGTACAGTTTTCTGCAAGCGAGAGACCCCGACTGAACAAGTCCTTTCCTGGAAGAGGCCAGTGAAGTGGCTTGGCAGGGAGTTGGAGTGCTCCCCCTGGGAGAAGATTCCAGTCCTTGTTGCTGTCTGCTGACCTTCTGGTGTTGATCGCGCCCTCAGCAGGTCCTCCTTGGGTGAGCAGCATTAAAATGTAGGGAGGGCCACCAGTCAAATGTGTTCTTTTGTAGCAAAATCTGCACTTGGAATTCTGTCTGGAAATCAGCTGGGATCCCTCATGCAATTCTCTTGGGACTGAGGTTGTGTGGTGAGTCAGGGCTGGGGCTGCCTCCTGCTTTCTGGTCAGCCTTCAGAGGCCACCCTGGGCCTGTGGTTCTGCTGTGGCTTGAATAGTGGGAGGCAGTTGTTCCCTGGGTGCCGCTGGCACACTGAGTCTGCCTGGAAGAAAGCTCTTCGCACTGGGCCTGCCACTTGCTGGTAGGCTCCTTGGCTGTAAAGTGTGCTTCTTTGGGAGGGGGGAATGGAGGGTGCCACCACCCCTCCCCGAGCAGATTGGGCACCTGTTCCCTACTTGGTAGGTCTGCCAACCAACAGATTCTCCATCGTGGTCTGAGGAAATGGTCTTGAGCGCATCTGGAACAGCAGCCGCCCTGGCCTGGGGCTGGTCAGTGCCTGGATGGAGACTATTCTGGACAGTGACCTCCATTCCCTAATGGAAGGAGGGCAGGGTGTTTCAGTGGGGAAAGCCTCAGCTGGATTACCATGCCCCCCTTAGTCTCCTGTCATCACCAGGCTGCTGGGTACCTATGGCTGGGTGATCCCTTCCCCACCCTCAGGTGTCTGCTCTTCTCTGGCCTGCCAAGCCACTTCACTGGCCTCTTTCAGGAAAGGACATGTTCAGTTGTGGTCTCTTGCTTGCAGAAAAATGCAAGGGGGAGGGGCTGGTGCTCCTGGTGAGTGATGTTGTTGTCTTCTCTCCCCCCCTTTCTTCTGCAGCAATACATGATGCTCCATGACATGGTGGCAGCTCACAGCATCATCCGGGTGACGGTCAGCAGAGCCAATCAAGGTAGAGTGGGCAAGTGAGCAGCCAGAGCTTGGCAGTCACCTGAGAAGTGGTGGGGTCGCTGTCCTGGTGGATTCTCTGCCTGAACTCCTGGCAGTAGGACTGTGAGTGGGGGCTTCCCTGCCAAAAGGGCGAGGCCTCCCCCAGTCTGGCATGCTGTGGCAGGGGAGCGTTCTCAGTGCTCCCCACCCACGCAGCTTCCTCATGACACTGGTTGTGGTCTCCTGCTTTCCCCTTTGAGAGCCAGGACATGGCTGCTGGCTGAAGCCCGGATGCACGGAGAGGGGGGTTCTCCAAGCGTGTGGTTTGAGCAGCAGCCGGATCTCCGCAGTGTTGCTTCAGGGAAGGCGGTCCTTTGTTGGGCTTGAGGGAGCCTTCTTTGAGAGCCGCTCTGGGTCTTCTGTCAGCTTCTCTCTTCCCGCATGTGCTGCTGATGCCACCATGTCAGCGCCTTGCTTCTGATCTAAAGGGCAACCTTCCAGTCTGCCCCTAGTTTGTTTCACGGGTTCATCCTCTGCTTTCCTCACCCTGCAAGTGCTGCTGCTGTTGGGGTTCAGTACTCATACCAGCCCCCAAGTTCCAAAGGCCATGGAAAAGCGTCAGTGTGGCAGTGGGGCATCTCCGGGCAGAGTGTGGCCTGAGTCTGCTTTCCTTGGGGGAGAGCGCGTGAGTCTTGTGGCACTTTTGGAACAGTGATTGCATTGACAAATGGAGGCAAGTGGAGGACACTACTGCAAGCAGGCGATCTGCTGTCCCCAGTCACACAGACCTGCCCTTGGAAGGTTCCTTGGGCCAACTCAGAGGGTGCCATCTCTTCTAAATGGCACATGGCTGGTGGTTCTCTCTTGTATGTGCAGCTGCATAAGTATAAGAACATAAGAACAGCCCCACTGGATCAGGCCATAGGCCCATCTAGTCCAGCTTCTTGTATCTCACAGCGGCCCACCAAATGCCCCGGGGAGCACACCAGATAACAAGAGACCTGCAAGGCCTCCTGGGAATTGTAGTTAAGAACATAAGAACAGCCCCGCTGGATCAGGCCATAGGCCCATCTAGTCCAGCTTCTTGTATCTCACAGCGGCCCACCAAATGCCCCAAGGAGCACACCAGATAACAAGAGACCTCATCCTGGTGCCCTCCCCTGCATCTGGCATTCTGACATAGCCCATTTCTAAAATCAGGAGGTTGCGCATACACATCATGGCTTGTACCCCATAATGGATTTTTCCTCCAGAAACTTGTCCAATCCCCTTCTAAAGGCGTCTAGGCTAGATCCATGCCACCTGTGTCTCCCCGTGGTGGTGGTGGTGGTGGGGTGTGTGTGTGTGTGTTGTGCTCTCCAAGCTTGGAAGGATGCTCCTTCCAAACACTTGAGAGACCTCCATGTTCATATGCAGGCTGTGGAGACATACATGTTGCGTGTTTGGGAGCACGTGTAAATGCACATCTTTGCAGATCTCGTAGTCTTTGGTCATGCTGGACATTTCCACAAACTATCAACATAAACCTGAAGGAGAAGGTCGGACTCTTTGGCTTTTTGGCTCCCCTAGAGAAGGAGATGGTGCCTGAAGTGATCCCCTGCTGACACTCTGGCCTCCACCTCCACACAAATTCTCTCCCTCCTGTGGAAGGGGAGATTCCCTTATTAGAGAGGGAGGGAGGATGCAGGGGAATTATGCAGGGCATGGATCAAGTGCTCTTTACCCACTCACATAACACAGGAATCAGGGGATATCCACTAAACTTGAGTGCTGGGAGAGTTAGAACAGACAAAAGAAAATATTTCTTTACAAAGTGTGTAATTAGTCTGTGGAACGCGGACCTGGGGCCGTGACCAGGCACACTCCCACTGTCCAGTGTTGAGGTGACTCAGGACTCCTTGGGATCAGCACCTCGCAGTTTTGGAGAAGGATATGTGGGTTTGAAGGGCTGAGAGAGTTGGCTGTTCTCCGAGAGCAGAGCATCCTCCAGACCCTTGTCCACTGAAACACAAGGAAGGTAGGACTTTCCTGTGGACACAGACCAGCCTTCCCATGAGACTGTAAGAAATAGACATTTGATTCAGGGGTTTACGTTCGTGTGCTGGGGGAGCTACTTGCTTGAAGAGGCCACATGTGAGTGCCATTAGCCTAATCAAAGAATTGCTAGGCAGATGCCTTGGCCCCGTGACAGTTTTGGTTCCTCTGCTTATTTTCCCCTGTACTTGTAACTTGCAGGCGTAGAAGAGATCCTGTCGACAGACCTTGTACCTGGAGACGTCATAGTACTCCCATTGAATGGGATGATCATGCCTTGTGATGCAGTGCTTGTCAGTGGAACTTGCATTGTGAATGAGAGCATGTTGACAGGTAATGCAGAATGACTGGCCTGGCAGGCCCAGAGCTGGGAATGGGCTTGCAGCCTTTCCAGTGGCTAGGGCGCCCCTACCTCTGCCAGCCAAGCTCTCCTCTGGTTTCAGGTGAAAGTGTTCCAGTTACCAAGACCAACCTGCCAAACCCCGCTGGGGACCCCAGATCCCTGGAGGACGAAGTGTACAGCCCAGAGGAGCACAGGAGGCACACCTTGTTCTGTGGCACAGCCGTCATCCAGACCCGCTTCTACACTGGGGAGCTTGTCAAGGCTGTTGTGGTCAGAACAGGTATGTATTAGACACACACCCTTCACTTGCCTGGCGCTTGAAGAGAATGGATGACTTTTGGGCACAGCAGGAGGCATGACTGTCCTGGCTCAGACCTGCCAAGCTCCATGGGATGCTGCTTCACCCTGCCAGCAGCCTAGTTGTTGGTTGCTGGATTCAAGAGTTCTCTCTTGCCCCCCCCCCCCACTCTTGTTGAGCATCCAGGCAGAAGCCTTGCTCTGTCCTGATTGCCGAACCCTGCCTGCCCAAAGGATGCCCTCCACCCATGGGCTGTCCCTCCCTGGTGAGAGTCACCCCTCTTGGTGGTGAAGCCTGCTGTTCTCTGACTTTCCTTTTGGAAGATGTCCTCATCCTGGAAGATGGAACCTTGGGGCCTTTCCCAGACAGACTTGCTCTTCAGGGTGTGTACTCCACACAGAATACCATGTCTTCACCATGTTTACGCCAGGAGGGAGGTTTTTTTTGGTGTAGGATTTGTGTATCTGACCTGTCCCCCATTTCAGGCTTCAGCACTTCCAAGGGGCAGCTGGTCCGTTCCATCCTGTACCCAAAGCCCACAGATTTTAAGCTCTACCGAGATGCCTACATGTTCCTTCTCTGCCTGGTGGGCGTGGCAGGTGTTGGATTTCTCTACACAGTTGTTATCAGCATCATTTACCAGGTACAGCTTCTGTCCCTTTTTCTCTTTCCTCCTCTGATCGGAGTCCTAGTATCTCCAGAATATAGTAAGGGGGTTTATGGAGCTGCTTGTGGTAAGTCACATTAGAGTTCCAGAGTTCTTGGTCTCTTGGCAATTCCATTTATGAGGAAATGGGTCTCTGTAGCTTCCAACCAAAACATTTCTGTTGTTCATCCTGCCCCTGCTCATTCTCATTAGACTCCAGATAACACAAGGGCCCCCTCTCATTCCTGCTTGATACCTTTTTAGAGCACCCCAAAGACAGATTGCCCTCACCTGCTTTGTGGTCAGGTTCTGAGGAGCTCTGAGGAGTTTTCTGGGTTGGTTTCTCCTCATCCTGACCCTGGCCCCAAACGCCTTAGCCAGGGATTGATGGGAAGACCTCGAGGACCCACCACTTTGTGGCAAAGCACTTCAGCAGGGAAATCTCCAGGTACAGGATGTAGAGCGGCCAGATTGTGTGTCTCAGGTAGGGAACTGGCTGCCTGCCAGCCCCTTGGGAGGGACCCACAGCCTGAGTGTCAAATTGGGCACTGTCCTGGCTAGCGCACTTTGAGGTTGCATGTGGTTCCTTGTTCCCCTCTAGTGAGGCAACTCCTGTTGCATGTCATGATGCTTCAGTGCAGGGGCCACTGGGCACTGAGCTTATCTGGGTCCGCATGGGTTTTGCTAGCAGCAAATGACTTGTGTGTTGGGAGTGCACTGACTGTTGTTATTCCACTGCAGGTTTCAGCCCACATCATAGTAATTGAGTCTCTGGACATCATCACTATCACTGTTCCTCCGGCCCTTCCTGCTGCAATGACTGCTGGGATTGTTTACGCACAAAGGCGGTTGAAGAAAATTGGCATCTTCTGTATCAGCCCTCAGAGAATAAACATTTGTGGCCAGCTGAATCTCGTCTGCTTTGACAAGGTTCAAGTTATTTGTTAAATCTTTTGCTTGGGGAGCCCTGTGCTGAGTTGAGAATAAGGCTTCAGAGGGAGCCCCTTTGCTGCTTGGTGCAGTGTGTGGATTAGGCTGAGTAGGAGAGCAGCTCCTAAGGAGTGGAGATGTTTCAGCCTCAACCTGTGCAGCTCAGCATGCTCACCTGGCGATGGGCCAAGCCTTTGGGAAGGGAGCACTTCTGAAGACCTCCTTCATTAGGTTTTGCTCAGTCATCACCCTCTTCTGTTGCCCGACAGAAGAGGTGTGTCAGTACTTCAGTAACTGTCAACAACTGGGGACTAGTGCTGTCCCCATTTTGGGAAACCAGTGCAGCATGAGCTCTGGTGACACCTGAGTGCCTTTGCGTCTGTGGCCCTGTCTCCCCACCTGCCTTGGGCCAAGTTGAGTCTTTGGCAATCATGGCAGCTTGGCTTGGAAGAAATTTGCTCCCTGGCCAAAGACAATTCCGTTCCTCTAACCCCAGTATGTGTTGGCATCCACGATGGGCGTGGTGCTCTGGTGCCACTGGGGTCTCTAGTGCTGCTGGGAGGGATCCCAGACGTTTGCCCTGCTGAGGTCCATCAGGCTTCTCTGAATGTCTCACAACGCCTTTTTAAGACACCTATAAATACAACACCTATAAATTGTATAATTGTCACCTATAAAGACACCTATAAATTCTCCTTGCTGAATCTGCAGGTCTTGGCTCTGTCCTTGTCCTCCTAGACCTTCAGCACAGCTGGTTGCTCTCTCTAGCTTGGCTTCCACTCTGCCTTGGTTGCAACTTTCAGAGAGGCAGTCTTGTCAGTTTGTGGTGAGAAAAGTAGCAGAGTTCCTTCTCATCAATACAGATGAGCCCATTCATCTTGGCAGCAGCATTTGTGGATGCCGCTGGTGCCACGTTCTTGTGGCTCTCCTCCCATGTCTCCCGTTTGTCCTTCAGGGATTTCACAGGGGGATGTTTATCCTTCTTGCACCCCCCCCCTCTGTTGGGGTCTCTCAGGAGTCTGCTCTGCTCTTGATATGTGCTGTCTCAGGGCAAGCTGTGGCACAGCTGTCCCCTTGGCATGCAGCTGTGTGACTCTGCTGCCCCAGGGCTCCCTTCCTTCCCACCACCCAGTCCTGTATCCCAGCTCTAGCTCTTCAGCTTGGAGGCTTTGCTGTTCCCTGAGCTTATTGGCATCCATGAACTGTGTTAGTGTGCACTTTCAGACAGGCCGCTAGCCTGGGCTTTTTCTTGGACTTCCTTCTCGCTTTCCTTCCTCATGTCCAGCCTGTCCCCAAATCCTGCCGTACCCTCCCTTCCAGTACTGCAAGGATGTGACGAGTGTCCTGCTCCCACACCAGGCAGGCTTCTTGCCTGTCGTGCTTGTCCTGCAACTGAATTCAGAGGCATAGTGCTGCCTCTCTTTGCCAGGAGCACAGCTTAGGGAAAGAATGCAAAGAGGAGGTAATAATCACTTCCATTTGAGTTCTTTTACGTGCTCAGGGGGATGGGAGGGACCACTTGAACCTATTCTAAGCTCCTGGAGAGAGAATGATCCATGGGTTTTCTGTCAGCTGCCATCTCCCGCATTAACGAGGCTATTGTTAAATGACTTTTTTCTTTTAATTAAAGGCCCTATTGAGATAAAATGGTGAAAAATCCAAAAATTCAATAATTAGGTAGACAGACGTTTTCCCCAGGGGTTAGTTATGATCCCAAATAAGCAGAAGGGAGGCCACCACTAACGGGCTTTTGTTTCATCAGAGGCTGCAGAGTCCCTCTTTCTAGCACAGATCTCCTTTGATTCGGTGCATTCACATCCTGAGAGTTTCTTCACCTAGCACGATGGGGGGGTGGGAGATTTAATGTATTTAAACATTTATACCCCACCTTCCCTAAAGCTGAAGGCAGCTTGCAGAACTTAATACGTAAAACAGTATTGAATTATTAAAAAATCTAGATAATTTAAAACCAGAACAGCAGTAATTACACAGATTTCACAGGTGATGAACCTGGAATGACTAGTGCTAAAGGAAGTATCTGGACTCGAAGAAAGGTGCCCAGAAGGGGCATATCTTCCATGGATCCTGGATTCTGTCAGCTCTCTTTTTGTTCTTGGAGTTGCCTTTCTGTGGGGGTGCACAGGGAAGGGGAAGGGAGTGTGTGACCGAGCCTGTCTTTTCTGCTCTTTGTGTTCCTACTCATTCCTTCCCGGATCTGTGCTGCTTTGGGCTAGGGCAGTGGCTCCCAGACTTTTCAGCACTAGGACCCACTTTTTCAAACAACACTGTCGGGACCCACCAGCTGTACAAAACTTTTTTAAAAGCTTCACTTTACCAGGTGTCCAAACCTCTTTTTTTATCCCTTTCACTGTGGTGGAGGGGACTGCACTCTGGCGCATTTGTTGAGCTCCGTGTTCTTTGGATTAGGATCATTCTGGTGACCTTGCGGTCCCCTTTGCTGGGCCTTACAAATTGATGGTAAGGCCACACCTGGAGTATTGCATCCAGTTCTGGTCCCCACATCTCAAAAAAGACATAGTGGAAATGGAAAAGGTGCAAAAGAGAGCGACTAAGATGATTACGGGGCTGGGGCACCTTCCTTATGAGGAAAGGCTACGGCGTTTGGGTCTCTTCAGCCTAGAAAGGAGGCGACTGAGGGGGGACATGATTGAGACATACAAAATTATGCAGGGGATGGACAGAGTGGAGAGAGATATGCTGTTTTCCCTCTCACACAACACCACAACGAGGGGACATCCACTAAAATTGAGTGTTGGGAGAGTTAGGACAGACGAAATAAAATATTACTTTACTCAGCATGTGGTTGGTCTGTGGAACTCGTTGCCAAGGGATGTGGTGATGTCAGGCCTAGACACCTTTAAAAGGGGATTGGACAAATTTCTGGAGGAAAAATCCATTGCGGTTTACAAGAAGTGACGTGTATGTGCAACCTCCTGATTTTAGAAATGGGCTGTGCCAGATGCAAGGGAGGGCACCAGGATGGAGGTCTCGTTGTCTGGTGTGCTCCCTGGGGGATTTGGTGGGCCGCTGTGAGATACAGGAAGCCGGACTAGATGGGCCTATGGCCGGATCCAGCGAGGTTGTTCTTATGTTTTTATGCCTTTGATAAGAGTAGGCTTACTCATCTACTCACGAGTAAGCATACGCATGTGGCTCAGTTTCCCTTTCCATAGCGCTCGGTAGTTTTTCCTTGTCAACTATCAGCTTGTCTGTTTTGTGACCCACCAAAAGCAGTTTGGGGCTAGGAGGGCATGAATTGGGGCACTGGCAGCTGAGCGGACACTTCCTGCCTTCTCTAGGTGTCCTGGCAGTTTCATTGCCAACCAGTGTTGTATGGCAAGCATTTTGCCTCCTAGTTATGAGTGACCAGTTGTGATGGAATGGGGACTGGGATGGGCATCATGGTGCAAATGTGTGCTTTGCACTGCACGACTTCCTGTAATCTGTATGTGGGTGAGCCTCCCAATGGGCAGCTCCCCTCAACGTTCATGCCCGTTTGCCTGAGAGATGTGGAGGGGTCTGTCTCCCTGATGCCTTGCTGACTTTTCACACTTGTGCAGAGGGTTATGGAAAATTACAGAAGTGTGTGGCTGCATGTGCACATGGGTGAAAAGCTTTGCAAAATGTGCTTCTTCTCTCTCCTGGCCATCTCTTTTGTCCAGATTAGACCAGATCAGAGCAGAGCTGCTGCAGAGTCTCCTCTAGGCAGATGACAGTGCCTGGCCTGCTTCACCTGGGCTGCAGCGCTGCAGCAGGGCCTCTGGATCACATTCTGGGCCACATTTTAGATGTTGCACTTTGTGCTTGTGCTCGCGGTCCAAGTATTCTCTTCTTAAGTTTCCCCTTTTATCCCCCAGTAGACCGGCACTCTTACGGAAGATGGTCTTGATCTTTGGGGGATCCAGAGGGTCGAAAATGCTCAGTAAGTAGAGAAGCTCAGCTGCCAGGTGGTACTCAAGATAGATGTGTCTGTGTGTGAGTAGAGCTGGAAGGGCGTGGCAGGTACTTGTCATGATCAGGAAAAGCCTTTATCCACCATGAAGTAGGCGCTCCTGTTTCTGTGCAGGACCCACCCGTTGGTAGTGTTGGACTTTAAGGGACCTAGGCCTTGGTCAGGTGATACAATTCGAGCTCTTCTGTCATGGGGGGAGGAACTTTATCATGCTTTAAATTACAGTGCTAATTAGATTAACTGAACCTCCCAAGAGCTTGATTGTCCAAATCCATTTTGTATTCTGTACAAAGCTCAGTGTTGCTCATTAGCATTTCCATGAAACATGCTCAGGATGGACTTTGGGTGTCTGTGTTTAGAAGTAGACCGAAACACAGTAGAACATGAATCCGCTCCTTGAACTACTGGTGTTGATGAGCGTGAGAACAGTAGTACTACACTGAGTGACTGTTTTTGTCTTCAGCTTCCTTTTGCCAGAAGAAAATGCTTGCAGCGAGAGCTTGCTCAAGTCCTCCTTTGTTGCCTGCATGGCAACCTGTCACTCTCTCACAAAGATTGATGGAGTGCTTTCAGGAGACCCGCTAGATTTGAAGATGTTTGAAGCCACCGGATGGGTGAGTAGCAACATCTGCCCAAGGAGCAGCAGCTCAACATGCCAGAGAGTTGGCTGTCTCTTAAGTGTAAGACTCAGGGGAATAGCTTCCTAATGTGCACTTGCTTATACGGGTCTCACAAGCCTCCCAGATGCAACCGGAGAACACCTCCGATCATGTCTGGGAGCTCTGGTCTTGCCCTCCACTGTGGGTTCGGAACTTGTGGTGAGTTAAATCCGCAGTTCCGGAATCCACATACAAGGGCAGACTTGTATACCATCTTGGTGTTCTCTGCAAGTGTCTTCCACTTGCGTCTGTTTGCTGTGGTTTTGAGGTTGTAAGATGCTTTGGGCTGTTCTAGAACAGTTTCACAATCCCTCTGGCACGATGCAGGCAAAGAGCTTCTGTATGATGCCATCAGTACGCATGGCAATTTGCAGAGGGCAAGAGACTAAGATCTTGTTGCAAAGGACTTACTGCCTGAAATTCACCAAAGGGGCAGCAGCAAAGGAAGGGGTAGGGTCAGTGGGGAGAAATAAACCTAACTGATGCTGTTCTGTGGGTTTGGACATTTCAGTAAGGATTGTACTGAGGCATCTTGGAAAGGTGGGTTTTGCCTGGAGAAGGATTCTCTCATGGGGGCCTGGGCCCTGTTGAGCAAAGTGCCCGGGGCAAGTTTTCGGTGCTGAATTCATCCTGGGTCAGGCATCCACAGTCATGGGTTGTGACCTCTCAGGTGCTTGTCGTCCCCACCTTGGCCTGTGTTTGCAGTCCCAGGCAGGCAGCAAAAGTCGAGGGGCCCTGGCTTGGTGGTCATGAGGACTGAATGCTTTGTGACCAGGGATTTGCAGCCCAGTTTGTACCCTCCATCCATTTAATGCACAAGTTGGTCTTAAGAAGTGTCACTGGCCATCAGGGCTGCTGAAATGGTAGGACTTACTAGAGCAAGTGTGTTTGTGTCACTCAGATACTTGAAGAAGCCACAGAAGAGGAGACTGCTCTTCACAATCGAATTATGCCAACTGTGGTCCGGCCGCCTAAGCAGCTGCTGCCGGAATCCAAACCTGCCACCCATGAAGAAATGGTGAGCAGTCATAGAGGCCTCCTCTCCACTCCCCTTGGTCACAAGGGCTCCGTTCTGTGCATCTGACTCTCTCGAGCACAAGGCCGGCGGCCTCTATCTGTGTACCGGGCGAGAGTGCTGCTGCTGCCTGGAGCAGGCCCCTGGTCCACCCAGCTCAGGATCATCAGTGCTTTGGGGTGCCAAGCAGACCAAGGTCTTTCACCTCCCTGCTTGGGGACTTTGCCAGAAACTGAAGCAGCCGGTACCTTCTGTGTGGAAAACAGGGGGGACGAGTGCCATTGAGCTCTGGCTTTGTTTTGACTTGGGGATCATTCCTAGACCTCTGGTTCACCTGACCCCAAGATCCAGTCCAGCTGTGGTGAAATGGATCAGATGGACCAGAGCTCTAGGCAAGAGACCCCAAATTGAAACAGCTGGCATTTGTGGTGATCAGTGTGTAGAATGATTCCCACAGTCAGAATATTTGCAGGTGGGTGGAGACTGCATGAGAGTGGCTGAAAGAGAATGTACTTCCCCATCTCTGGCAAAGCTTCTGGAGGGGTGCTGTCACTTGGGTGCTGCAAAGCCATGAAGGAGAGGTCAGAAAAATGGTAATGACTGTCCTCTCCTTTCTTTGCAGGAGCTCTTTGAGCTTTCGGTGAGTGTCGTCAGCATCTTGGTTGTTTGTGACCTTCCCCTTCCCTCATAAAGGGTCTTGGAGAGGGGCAGGTAGGCCCAATGCCCCAGTTGGTTTCCTTCTGCCTGGTGGCGCTGAGAGAGTGAGCTGCAAACTGAGACGTCTCAGTTCAGATCTCGCCCTGCCACCAGCACTGACTGGGTGGCCTGAGGACAGCGGCTCCTGGCACCAGCATCCTGCCCTTTTCAGAATGGCTCATCTTAGTGGTGATAAACATGGCGTGAGGGCGCTTTGCACGTTCAAAGTGCAGCGGAAATGCCAAGACTGATGGTGATTTATTCCCACCTGGTTAGGCTGTCTATGAAATAGGCATTGTGCGACAGTTTCCGTTCTCCTCTGCTTTGCAACGAATGTGCATTGTGGCAAGAGTCCTTGGACAGAAAAGGATGGATGCCTACATGAAGGGGGCCCCGGAGGTGGTGGCTGGATTGTGCAAGCAGGAAACAGGTAAAAGGCGAATGACTTGCTTAGATGGAAGGGCTTAATTCTTCCTGCTGCATTGCACGATTGTAATAATTCCTCATTGTTTATATGAGCAATCACTGTATGGCAGCGGTTTTCAGACTCTCCAGGAGTTTGAAAACCACTCTGAGTTCTTGCAGGAGTGGGGGAAGGCAGTGTGACATGATCCCCAGGATTGCACCGCTCAGGGGGCTGCAGGGGCTTGTCTGTACTTACCAGATCCTCCTGCAGCCTCCTGGGGGGGTGCGGGGAGCCCTGCGCAACCTTCTGCAGGGCTCCCCGAATCATTGAAAGTGAAAGTGGAGCGATCACGCTCCACTTCCAGTTTAGCGGAGGCGGGGTGTGATTGCTCCGCATTCGCTTTCAAAGCTTTGGGGAGCCCTGCAGAAGGTCGCACAGGGCTCCCCACACCCCCAGGAGGCTGCAGGAGGCTCTGGTAAGTACAGCCAAGCTCCTGCAGCTCCCTGAGCGGCACGATCCTGGGGACTGCATTGCTGCCTCCTCACTGCCCCCGCCCCTTAAGGCGAAAGAGGCCTGGGCCCTGGTTTTGCTATTACAAGGTATGCAGATTCATACCTGAAAATTCACTAAACGCACATAGTTCTGATTGGACAAGACCTTGGTTCATGAAGCACTACTTCTTCGCACTGATAATACAGCTGTCCCAGTGCCTCCCTTATCCCCCTTGGCCTGCTCTTTCCCCAGTACAGTTCCTTGCCTTCTGAGGCCTCCCTCCCTCCCAGCATCTCAGCAGAAGTGGTGCTGCTGGAAGGGTGGCCCATGCAGTCAGTGGGCTCTCCCAGTGCTGCCCTTTCAGCAGGGCTGCTTCTGCCAAGGCATCATTTTGCAGCTGAGAGCAGATGATGGCAGTGCTGGTAGAGTCCAGTTTTCATGGGGGCTGCATATATGGCTTCCGAGGGCCGTATCCAGCCTGTGGGTCTTATGTTTGACACCCCAAGTTTAGTGACCGTATCAGTCCTGCTCTGTGTCTTGTGCTCACCGAAAACCGGTGCCAGCTGCTGCCCCTTCAGAGATGACCAAGGTGCAAATCAACTGTTGGGAGAGTGTTAACTAATAATTCTGGTACTACTCTAAGGTAATTGCATAAATAGTTGAGTAGAAATTGTATTGTTTTCATATTGGGATATTGTTCTGTGCTCTTTGGGTTTTGGGGGGGAAGGGTGAACATTTGGTTTCAGGAACCAACTGGAAATTAGAACATGTGATCTTGTGTGAAAAATGTTTCTGGCTTTCATGGAAGTAATTAAGCTTGTATGATGAGGAATTTCTGTATTTTGTCTTGTTTCCAGTCCCCGTGGACTTTGAGAGGGTGCTGGAAGAGTACACGAAGCAGGGCTTTCGCGTCATTGCTCTGGCGCACAGGAGGCTGGAATCCAAGCTCACCTGGCACAAAGTCCAGAATGTTGGCCGGTGAGTGGAGACAAGGGGCAGCAGTTGTGACACCGCGGGGTCTTATTTGGCATCACCCTCTTGCCCAGGCTGAATGCAGAGGGGCCCTGTGCAGTCTCTGCTTGGAAAGGGGGAGTTCCCTGCATGGGGATATGGGTGATATGCAAAATTCCTGTGCAAACAGTTCAAGATCCGCGTTGGTAGCCCTTCCTTAGATGCTCTGACCAGGTGAAGTCACATGGGTGGCGACCACGAAGGGGCTCCTCACTACTGGCAGTGGAACGTCCTTCCCCAACCAGTAGGAGTGACACCAACTCTTTTTGTCGTGCAGGAGGCAAGTTAAAACCTGCTTGCTCACTGAGGCTTTGTACAACTCTTCAGTTTTGTATTGTTATGAGTTCGCTACTTTGATTCTTAGTGGCGGTGTTAACATTCACCTCTGCTGCTCTTGCTTTGAAGGGTGTGTTGTGCATGCAGGTTACAAAAAGGTTTATTCTTCTGCTACTGCTTTTGTGGTTGATTTGTTGGTGTACAGCTGTGAGTTTTTATATAGAGCAGCAGCTTATAAATGTCTTAAATCAGGGGCGCTCAATAGGTGGATCGCGATCTACCGGTAGATCGCGAGGCAAAATGAGTAGATCGCGGAGCCCTGTCTCTCCAAACTGTTAATATGTCAGTTTCGTCTAGTGACTAGACAAAACTGACATATTTAGCTGACACTAAACTGACACTGAAACGGACACTTTAGCTGCTCTTCAGGCATGCAGCAACAAAACTGACAAAACTGACTAGACTCCAGCAGGGGCTCCATACATTAAAGGGGGTGTCTGTCAGACGCTTCCTTCCCCCCTGGTAGATCTCCGGGCCTTGCTGGGTTTCAAAGTAGCTCTCGAGCCAAAAAAGTGTGAGCACCCCTGTCTTAAATAGATAATTTGAATTTATACCCTGCGTTAAACTGTGGTCACTTCCAGAAGGCGAGTCTCCAAACATGAGGCAGCCGTGGCTTTTCAGCCACCACTTGTTGGAGCTCTGCTGTAGTTGCTCTGGGACTGGCAGGGGCTTGTGGCAGAGCAGCCAAGGTGCTGGTGAGCGGGACAGCCATGAGCACCTGCATTTCTGTGTTGGATCAGACCTTTGGCCCACCAGGGCCTCTCTGGTTTCCCCCTTCCTCTAGTTGGTAGTGCCTGGTCTTTAGAAGAATGTGGTCTCTGATTGTGTTGGTGGTTCTGTCTGTAGCCACTAATGGGCCTGTCCTCCACAGAGATTTCCTAAGTCCTCGAAATGTACTTTTCATTTAAAAAACACAAGCCCCTAAGCTAGCATGGAGGTCAAGGAAGAGCTGTTCTGGTTCCATCCTGGACTCGCTGGCAGTTTTATTTTTTTCCCCTGTTCTAGACATTTCCCAAACCACATTATAAGGAGGCCATAGAACAGCCGGTCACTAGGACCTCGTGCTGCCTCGGAAGCCCCTTGCAGGGAGCCCTGATGGGAGCAAGGCCAGCCTCTCTCTGGCCAGTGGGCCGCTGTGGGAATGGGGACACTGGCCCAGGTCTGTTTCCCTGACGGAGCCTGATCTGGCAGCACTACTGTTACAGTTCCTTCCTTTGAACCTGCCCTTCTTGCTACTGCTGTGCATTGACTTGACCCTAGTTCTTCCTTACACCTCGTCACTTGATGCCTTACTAGGTGCAACTGCAGGCGCCTGTGGGGCTAGAACGTGGTGCCCCGGCAGACATCATCCTGCACTTGCAAGGAATCTTGCCTGACAGTGAACTGCCCCTTGATCCAGTTTGGATCATCAAGCTCTTGGCAGCCAGAGTTGGATTTGGCTGCCTTGGAATCGCATCTCTCTTTGCTGGCTGCTGCATGTGGGTGGTTTTTGCCTTCAGTTGAATTGCTGACTGGCAGTAGTTATGCTTCCCTTAACAGTGTCTGCGGTTTCCCCCCTGCTTCCCCTCCCCCGGTTTCGCTGCAGAGATGCCATTGAGGGCAGCATGGATTTCATGGGGTTAATCATAATGCAGAATAAACTCAAGCAAGAGACTCCGGCTGTACTTGAAGATTTGCACAGAGCCAATATCCGCACCGTCATGGTCACAGGTTTGCCAGCAACCGTTATTTCGGCCCTTTCCAGCCAACTGCGAACCCCAGCCTTCCTCAGTGCGGATTCCTTTTTTGTTGTGGGAGTTCAAATGCAGTGACCTGCTGCTCCAGGGCAGTCCTTTGGGAGTGGCTCGTGGGAATGGCACTCTCCCCCTTCTGGAGTGCAAATCCCTCCCATTCCAAAGTGGAGCCCAGTGCAGCCCTCTCCCCTTGGTTTTCTCTCTGAAGGAGGAAGAGGGTACAGTGGGTGTTGATTAAGGTGTGTGCCCACCAGGAAGAAGGGGGGAGGGTGTGCTTTGTCACGCAGCACTGATGAAAGTGGGGCAAGCCCACACAGGGTGGGGGAGGACCACCACCAGCTGCTTTGGCTGCAGAAGAGCTCATCTGCAGCTTCTCTCAACACAGGGATATCTCAAGGGTGGGGGGTCAATGATGTGGGTCAGCATTTCCTTTAAGCAACAAGGCTGTGCAGCTCTAGTAGACGTTCCCCTCTGGGTGCTTCAGAGCTCAATGATGTCATCATGGCTGAGTGCTCCAGAGCCACCCCCTTGCAGCCATAAGCAGTCTCTGCATAGTTGGCGTGGCGGGAGGATTAGAGGGAACTGTGACAGGGCGCGTTAGCGGCTGCCAGCCCTGGACTAGAGCGACCAGGGGTCTGGAGGCTCAAGACCAGCTTGCCTGGATGTGACTTGACTGGCAGCATGAAGGCTCACAGGCCTCTTCATTATGGACACCTGGGCACACAGTCTTTCTGGCTTTAAGAAGCACCCACCTGCTGACCTGTTACCGAGGCTGCCCCGTGGTGCTCCTCTTGTGGCAGCTCTCCTATGGTGGCCCCCCTATGGTGGCCTGGGCCTCTTTGACAGCTCACAATTCTTAAGTTGTGGATACATTAATCTATGATGTCTGATGGAGACGGCCTGCAGTGAAAGTGAGGCACAAACTGGACCGTACTACAAATTTCAAGTTGAAAATTTATTTTTAACGGGTTTTGTGTACTTTTGTGCCAAGTTTTGTGAAAATCTTTACAGCCAAATATTGTCAAAAGCACACAAATTTAAAAAAATTAAGCTCTTTGGAGGGAAAGTAGAGAAGCTTAGGATTGGGCTGGCTGGTGCTGCCCTGTTTTACTGGAGGTGTGAAAAGAGTCCCCTTTGCTTAGCACAGAACACAACGGTTGTGGGATGCAGAGTGAAGCCAGGAGTCTGGGGAGGAAGCCTGGGCAACATGTCTTCTGCTTGCTCACTAGGTGACAACATGCTGACTGCCATCTCTGTGGCCAGAGATTGTGGGATGATTCTACCTCGAGACAAGGTGATCATTGCCGAAGCACTACCTCCAAAGGACGGGCAGACCGCCAGGATCAACTGGCATTATGCAGATGCCCTTGCCAAAGGGGCCAGTACCCCACCAGCCATTGCCCTGGAGGTAACTGGGTGACTAGAGCTCTCTTGAGGCTCTCCTTGCTTATCTGGACTTTCTTTCCTTCTGTGGTGGGCCCCAGGGAGGGTCCTGTCGGGGGCAGCAGCTGGTGCAAAGGGCAGAGGCCCATGTGGTGGCCGAGTCCTGGTGGTTTGACACTGTGGAACTCCTTAAGCCCTTTTTCTGGGACCAGGTTTCTAAAGGACTGGTATAAACCTGCTTGCCCAGGAGGACCTTATGGTGTCCAGGTTGCTGGGCCCAAGAGGTGAGGCCTTCTCTCTTGAGGTGCCCCAATAGTGGAGCACCTTCCCTTTTCCATAGCCAGCCCAGCTGGTGATGGGGGAGCGGCAGGTTCAGAGTAGCCCTCAGAGTGAGTCCATTGCTGCCTCCCTGCAGCCCCCCACAGACACAGCAAGTAGGAACTGGGTCATTGGCTTTCATGCCCTTCCTCCGGCTCCTTTGCACAGAGTTTAAAGGGGGAAGGAGACCCTTAAAAGGGAAACTCCACAAGAGGCTGCAGCAGGGCATGGGGATGGCAAAGTGCCCTTTCCTCCTGTGAGTCCTTCTCCTGTTTTCAGGAAAGTCAGGTGCCCCGAAGTTTTGTTCGGGGGAGGGGGGGAACTTATGTGCATGCCTAAGCAAAGATGGCCATACTGTATGGGAGGGGTTCAGCAGCCCCCGTTGCGCCATCCCTGGTCAAGGTCAGTACTTTGTTGTCAACCTTTGAGCAGGGCCTGAAGACCTTCCTGCTCAGACTTCCATCCTGGCTTCTTTGTGCCAGTTGTTTTAACTGTAAACTGTATTGTCATCTGCTACCTTTTGTTTTTATTATCTCCTGTTTTTCTGCTTTTAGCGTTTGATTTTTAAAAAATTTATTTTATTGTACTTTCTGTATTTTTTAAACTTCTATTGTGAGCTGCCTGGGATGTTCCAATTTATGGGAGGAAAGGTAGAATATAAGTATTTTAAAGAAATATGTTTTCCAGATGATGCCTCCCTCTCAGTCTTGGAAAGAATCTGTAATTTAAAATCAGGTTAAGAAAAATCAAAATTCAAGGTGAGCTTTCTCATCTCATCAGGCAGAAAGCTGAAATCTGCCCAACGGATCAGGTGTTCATCCCTGCTAGTTAGTATCACTTGGGAGGCCTCTTGATGGCGGAACAGACTCTTCTCTGCGGGTTCTGCTCTGTGCAGCATCTTTTCTGTATATTTAGCTGAGCCTCTACAAGAGCCTCTTCTCTCCCTCCCTGATGCCTGCTTGGTCTTCCAGATGGGCGTATCTCTGGGTTCGCTATTCCTGTCTCTTATAAAGAGGTTTCTCTCACCAGCAGTGCTAGATCAGGTCAGAAGTTTGGTCCAAGGGAACTTGCAACCAAGTGAAGTGCCATGACTCCCTTGTTTGTTACAGGATATCCCTGTCAAGTTGGCCCATGAGAGCCTTGAGGACCTGCAGCTGACCAAATACCATTTTGCGATGAATGGGAAGTCGTTTGCAGTGATCCAGGAGCACTTTCAGGATCTTGTCCCTAAGGTCTGTCTCTGGGGTGCTTTTCCAATACAGCAGCCTTCTGTATTGCAGATGTGAAGAGCTGGCCGATTGGGGCATCTCCCCTCCCATGTTTGGAAGAGAGCGAACACGTGCATGGTTGCAAATGAAGTGTGTTGTTCCCTTCAGCTGGAGCAGTCTTTGCCCCAAAGGTTTTCTTTGCTCGATCTGGCATTTCTAAACACCCCTGTGGTACTACAGTCGCCAAGCAAGCAGCTCCTGGCTAGACTGTCCTTCTCAGAGGCTTTCAATGTTCGGTGCCAACCTCATTAATGTGGTCAGACCAAACGGCCAGAGTTCCATTTGAGCTCAGAGAACTCAGAGAACAAATAATTTTGTTCTCAATACCTTTTCTAATGATCCCAAGCATAGAATTGGCCTTCTTCACTGCCGCCGCACATTGGGTCGACACTTTCATCGACCTGTCCACCACCCCCCCAAGATCTCTCTCCTGATCTGTCACAGACAGCTCAGAACCCATCAGCCTATATCTAAAGTTTTGATTTTTTGCCCCAATGTGCATGACTTTACACTTACTGACATTGAAGCGCATCTGCCATTTTGCTGCACATTCCGCCAGTTTGGAGAGATCCTTCTGGAGCTCCTCACAATCACTTCTGGTCTTCACCACTCGGAAAAGTTTGGTGTCGTCTGCAAACTTAGCCACCTCACTGCTCAACCCTGTCTCCAGGTCATTTATGAAGAGGTTGAAAAGCACCGGTCCCAGGACAGATCCTTGGGGCACACCGCTTTTCACCTCTCTCCATTGTGAAAATTGCCCATTGACACCCACTCTCTGCTTCCTGGCCTCCAACCAGTTCTCAATCCACGAGAGGACCTGTCCTCTAATTCCCTGACTGTGGAGTTTTTTCAGTAGCCTTTGGTGAGAACGCCTTCTGAAAGTCCAGACATATAATGTCCACGGGTTCTCCCTCATCCACATGCCTGTTGACCTTTTCAAAGAATTCTAAAAGATTAAACTCAGTAAGTTAAGGATGTGCTATGTAAAAAAGGACTGTTATTGTGTCCATCCTTAATCTCCTGCCCACTGGTTTCACCTGGTCAGCCAGAAGAGTGTGTTTCTCCACAGTGTGCCTCCCCCACACGTCATCTTCTGAGCTGAAAGGTCCCAACGGCTGCAGCCTTGCTTGCTTTGTAAGGAAGTTGCTCCAGCCCTCTGATAGTTTTGCTGTCTGTTTTCTACATCTTTTCCAGGTCTAAAATACCTATTTTGAGATGGGGGGATCAGAACGGTACGCAAGATTCCCAAAACGGCTTCTCTGCAGTACTGCAAAAATTTCCCCTCTATTTACAAAATGATGTTTCTGGAGGAAAAGGGTGAAATGTGTAGACTTTGGTGCATGCTGTAAGTGTTTCTGGAAGTGCTACCTTTTCATGATGTTGTTGACAGAACCACTCTTTTCCAGCTTGTGTTGCATGGCACGGTGTTTGCTCGCATGGCGCCGGATCAGAAGACGCAGCTGGTGGAGGCTCTGCAGAATGTCGAGTGAGTATGTCTGAACGTACTGTAGACTGTGTGTGACCCAGTTATTTGCAGCCAGCCTGACACACCTCAGGATTGAGGCTTTTGTTTTCAGATTTAAAGAATAAAACTGCTAATGGGGAAAGGGCAATTGGTGGGAGTTGCTCTCATTTGAAGGAGGCAAATGTCTTCTCAGTATGGGGTCTTTTGAGTGGCTTACCATACTGGCTATCTGGCTGGCATAAGAACATAAGAAGAGCCCCGCTGGATCAGGCCAAAGACCCATCTAGTCCAGCTTCCTGTATCTCACAGTGGCCCACCAAATGCTTCAGGGAGCACACAAGACAACCTGCGTCCTGGTGCCCTTCCCTGCATCTGGCAGTCAGAGGCAACTTGCCTCTAAAACCAAGAGCTTCCACATATCTACTATGACTTGTAATCCATAACGAACTTTTCCTCCACAAATTTGTCCAATTCCCTCTTAAAGGCATCCAGGCAAGATGCCATCACTACTACTTGTGGCAAAGAGTTCAACTCTTTTCTGGACTGAAGAGGCCCAAACGCTGTAGCCTTTCCTCATAAGGAAGGTGCCCCAGCCTAGTCCTTGCTCTGAACCTGGAAGGCAGGGTCTGTTTTCAGGGGCAACTTTGGATCTGAGGGCAAAGCTCAGAAACGTGGCATTTATGCAGACCAGAAAAAGGGTGACTCCACAGTGCAGAAAAAACAGTATTTTATGGATGAAGGCTCCAGTAGAACACAGTTTGAGAGATCTCTTCCTCAAGTGTAGACTTAGATGTATAACCAATTGCCGTCATTTTATATAATACAGTCAGTTCTTGTTATCCGCTGGGGTTAGGTTCCTGGAAACTCCAGCAGATACAAAATCTGCAAGCGCAGATTTCTGGGTTCTCAGATCACTGGGTTTAGGTGGTGGGATAGCTAACCTGCCAGCAGCGGAGACCTTCAGAAAGACAGTGGATGGTTTCAAAATGATGCCTGGGAATAGTGCGCATAGCTTCAGAATGCTGTGGATTAGCGAGAACAGACTGCGAATGGCACAAGTCAAGTCTCGTTCTCCTGGTATAAGCAAATCTGTGGAACTGGAGTGCATCATTAACAAGGATTGACAGTATATCAAACATCAATAACATGAAAAGTATGAAAATTCCTACATCATTTTTACAGAATCATCAGTTATCATTAGATTTATGTATTTGTACTCAAGGAGCAGCACATTGTAGGGCAAGCATACCTCATACCATGACAGTTCTTGCCCTAGAGATGTCTAACCATCTTAACCCCAGACACTGCAGTTGAAAAAGCTGGAAGAAAAAAATCATAATTGAGTGTGTAAAGAATATGCAGAGAGAAGTAATTTCATGAAAATTGAAGTGTGTGTCTGTACAGGATTCTTCCTGTGAACCTTTTCAGTTTTCACCGATGAGAACATAAATGGAGTTTGCAGTGTGTAACTTGGGTGTCTTGCGTGGCATGAGATAGGTTTGTCCTACATTGTGTTGCTCTTTGAGTAGAGATCCAGAATCTCAAAACTGATGAATTTCTAAAGTATGATGCAGAGTTTAGTTTCATATTGACCATGTTTTTTATGGATACAGTCGAGAAATATTACCAGTGATTACCAAGAGTGTAATCATGTAGTGAATGACACATGAATTCCAGTGGAGCATATATCAGTGTATTGGTTGAGAGGACAATCTTTAAGGCAGTGGCCCAGTAATTGGCAGCAGTTTGATTGCTATGATGGCGCTGTTGCCAGGCAGGGAAGGGTTTTCACTTGGGGGGCTGCTATGGCTCTGTGGAGGGTCTGGGGTGTCTGTGACCCCCTCTGCAGCCCTACCCAGGGCTTCAAAATGTGGAAAGAAAGGAGGGCAAACCCTCTTCCGGGTTTTGTTCCAGATCAGGAAGTGGGTTTTTTTTCTTTTTTCCCACATTTTGAGACCTCAGGGAGGGCTGCAGAGGGGGTTGCAGACTCCCCAAACCCTCCAGAGAGCCAAAGCAGACCCCAGGTAAGTGAAAAATCCCTCTCTGCCCAGCAGCAGCACAATCGCAGTGATTGTATTGCTGCCCTCCCTCCCAAGCAAAGACTTCCAGCATTCCCAAAGTCCAAGTAGGACTTGGGAACCACTGGACTATGCACTTTAGTTTGCCTCTGAGGAAACTTTCAGCTGGTGATCTTATTAGAACTTCTGTCAGTTAAAGTGCCGTTTTCTCCTGTACTCTGAGAGCCACCAACTGTGAGCTCCGTTTCTGTCCCTAGTCTTGAAGGAAAGGAGGCAAGCGATGCTGGTGTGAGAGAGAAGAGTGCTTTTGTGTGAAGGAAGAGATTTCTCAGCCACTGGGAACTGGGGGATTGTGCCGCGTTCTCCGTCATTTCCCACCACCGGAGCTCCCTGGGGAGTGAGGGTCACTTGCTGAACCTTCTCCTACAGAGTGTCGGCTTCCTGCTGAGGGCTGTTAATGGGATCCTGGCTCAGAAGTGGGGAGGCAGGAGGCATCCCTTTCAGGGAGGGAGCAGCAAGCACAGGGAGGCCTTGGACAGTGGCCTCTGCAAGGAACCTGAGTCAAGAGGGTGCACAGTGAGGATCAGAAGGCCAGCCTTCTGGCTGTGTCCCAGTGATAGGTGTAGCTGTGTTTTTCCAATTGGGAATAAGACCCCACACTTGCAACAGGGTGCTCCTTTTCTGTTGCCTGAAGCTGTGACGGTTTGGCTCCTGGCAGTGGTGTGGAGGGCACCAGGGCTTGCCAGACTCTCTCCTCTTGTCGTGGCCCCAGCTGGCTCAGTGGCAGGGCATGCTCTGACTCAGCTTGTCCTTTTGCAGCTACTACGTGGGTATGTGCGGTGATGGAGCCAACGACTGTGGGGTGAGTACCCGCCTTCCCTGGCGCATCCTCCTGTCCGGTGAGGCGGCAGCGAGGTGCTGATGGTTTTCCACCTGCTTTTCCTGGCAGGCGCTGAAGAGGGCCCACGGAGGCATTTCCCTGTCTGAGCTGGAGGCCTCCGTGGCATCGCCATTCACCTCCCGGACGCCCAGCATCTCCTGCGTGCCAAGCCTGATCAGGTAAGCAGCCAGGAGTGCCCCGGAGTGTCCTGGTGCCACTCAGTGACAGCCTGCAGAAGGGTCCTTGCTCGCTGCCGTAGCGCCGCTGGGCTTGTGGCGCTGAACCCCAAGCCGAATCCAAGCCTGATCTCTGGGGAGGGCTGGTAGGGAAAAGCTGTCGCCGGTCAGTGTCAGGACAGGGCTGACCTGGACGGGACCTGGAGACCAACCTCCTGCCGTAGCCGTGGGCTCCCTGCCGCTGGGAGCACGCCGTGCCTCTGCTCTCCCTGCGCGGGATTCCTTGGCACTCAGCGTTTGGCCTCTTGTACGGCAAGCACCGTTCTTGCTGTCGCAACGGTGTGTTGCTGACAAATCTGTGGGTATCTTGTCTCCACAGGGAAGGCCGGGCTGCTTTAATTACTTCCTTCTGCGTGTTTAAATTCATGGCTTTGTACAGCATCATCCAGTACATCAGCGTCACCCTGCTGTACTCTGTAAGTTTCTCCATTGCATTTGGAGTCTTAACACAAAAGGATTTTGCAGGTCTGTTTTTCTTCAGTTTCTGAGCATGTTTGCGATAGCAGGAAGACCTTCCGCCCCCAACTGGCAGGCATGGGTGGGACAAGAGGGAGAGCTTCGTTTGGACCAACTCATCAAAGAGTATGGCCTGTTGCTTTTGCTCATCTTCACTGCCACACCAGTTGGCCTGAGTTCCTCTTACAAACTGGGGAGTTGAGGCTATGAGAGGGACTCGCTGATGGCAGAGGCAGACTCTGAGCCTCTTGCGGGGGGTGCAGTAGGACAATTGCCTGCTAGCCAGGACTTCTCCCGTTGAGCTTCCATGTGGTTTTGAGTGCCTGTATTCAGAGGCATAACCAGGTCATTTGACACCACCACCACCCGTATACAACAAACTTATTTTTAGTAAGAGTCATGACATGAAATGAATAATAATAATGGCCAGAAAATAAACACAGTGAACATTTCCTACAAGCAGGGGTAAAAGTCAGTACCCTCCCTTGCTGCTGTTCCCCAACATGTAGTACTTGGTGACATACTGTCCCTACATCTGGAGGTTCGATGTAGCCATTATGGTTAATAGCCACTGATAGTCCTCTAGTCCACCATGAATGGTTAGAATCATTTTTAAAGTCATCTAAGCCAGTGACCAACAACACCCAAGTTTCCCACCAGTGGCATCTCTAGTGTTGGTGCTACCTGATGTGGGAACTCATGGTGTCACCTCCATTAAATTAATTAATTATTTCAATATATAACAGTACAGATCACCAATAAATCAGTAACCAACAAAAAAATCAGTGGCCAACTTGATGACACTCACACAACTGACTAATGGCACAATCCTAACCCACTTTCCATCACCAATATAAGGGCAATGCAGCTCCGAGGTAAGGGAACAAACATTCCCTTACCTTGAGGAGGCCTCCGTGAGTGCCAGCCAACTGCAGGATGCAGCACATTGGCACTGCTATGCCAGTGCTGGAAAGTGGGTTAGGATTTGGGCCTAAGAGTTGAAGTATTGACTGATACAGGAAAATGAGAGATCTCAAAAAGGACACAGTGGAAATGGAAAAGGTGCAAAAGAGAGTGGGAAGGATAAAGTGGACAGAGAAATGCTCTTTACACTCTCACGTTACACCAGAACCAGGGAACACATCCACTAAAATTGAGTGTTGGAAGAGTTTGGATAGACAAAAGAAAATATTTCTTTACTCAGCGTGTGGTTGGTCTGTGGAACTCCTTGCCACAGGATGTGGTGACAGCATCTGCCCTGGACACCTTTAAAAGCGGATTGGACAAGTTTCTGGAGGAAAAATCCATTATGGGTTACAAGCCATGATGCGTATGTGCAACCTCCTGATTTTAGAAATGGGCTACGTCAGATGCAAGGGAGGGCACCAGGGTGCAGGTCTCTTGTAATCAGATGTGCTCTCTGGGGCATTTGGTGGGGCCGCTGTGAGATACAGGAAGCTGGACTAGATGGGCCTACGGCCTGATCCAGTGGGGCTGTTCTTGTGTTCCCCCCACAAGCCTTGTTCGTCTGTGTGTTTTGAGATCCTATCTTTGATGAGGCATTCCACCATCTTACCCGGTATAGATGTTACGCTGACCGGCTTATAGTTTCCCGGGTCCCCCCTCTTTCCCTTTTTAAAGATAGGCGTGACATTTGCTATCCTCCAATCTTCTGGCATCATGGCTGTTTTGAGGGACAAGTTGCATATCTTGGTCAAGAGATCAGCAACTTCATTTTTCAATCCCTTAATAACTCTTGGGTGGATGCCATCAGGGCCCGGTGACTTATTGATCTTTATTTTATCAAAGAGGTCTGAAACATCTTCTCTTTTAACCTCTATCTGACTTAACTCCTCGGTCAGGAGGGGCCGTTCGGGCAGCGGTATCTGCCCGAGGTCTTCTGCCATGAAGAAAGATGCAAGGAACTCATTTAATTTCTCTGCCATCTCTAAGTCTCCTTTTATCTCCCCTTTCCCTCCCTCACCATCCAGAGGGCCAACCGCTTCTCTGGCGGGTTTCCTGCTTCTAACATATTTGAAGAAGCTTTTATTATTCCCCTTAATGCTGCTGGCCATGCATTCCTCATAGTCTCGCTTGGCCTCCCATATCACCTTCTTACATTTATTTTGCCACAGTTTATGTTCCTTTTTATTCTCCTCATTAGGGCAAGACTTCCATTTACGGAAGGAAGCTTCCTTGCCCTTCACAGCCTCTCTAACTTGGCTGGTTAGCCATGCAGGCACTCTCCTGGATTTAGTGGAACCCTTCTTTCTTTGTGGTATACACCTCTGCTGGGCCTCTATTACTGTTGTTTTAAGCAGCCTCCATGCACTCTGGAGAGACTGGACTCTTTTTACCCTCCCTTTCAACCTCCTTCTAACCAGCCTCCTCATTTGAGGGAAGTCCGCCCATCGGAAGTCAAGGGTTTTTGTTAGAGATTTGCCTGGTATTCTTCCCCCAACATGCATGTCAAAACAGATCGCAGCATGATCACTGTTCCCCAATGGCTCCGTAACATTGACATCTCTAACCAGGTCCTGCGTACCGCACAAAATTAAATCCAGAGTCACCTGTCCTCTGGTGGGCTCTGTGACTAGCTGCTCTAAGCCACAGTCATTTAGCACGTCAAGAAATCCGGTTTCCTTATCGTGACCACCAGAACACAAATTGACCCAGTCAATATGAGGATAATTGAAGTCCCCCATGATTACAACCCTGTCCCTCCTTGTCACCTCCCTGATCCGTTTTCTCATTTCAAGGTCCCCATCCGATTTCTGGTCTGGAGGACGATAGCACGCCCCCAGTATTACATCGCTGCACAAGCCTGGTAATTTAACCCACAGAGATTCTACGGTGGAGTCGGACCCACCTTCAATCTCTACTTTGCTGGATTCTATCCCTTCCTTAACATAAAGGGCCACCCCACCTCCAACACGCCCCTGCCAGTCCCTCCTGTAGAGTTTATAGCCCGGGATTGCGGTATCCCACTGATTCTCCGCATTCCACCAGGTTTCCGTTATGCCCACTATGTCAATGTTTTCCCTTGTCACCAGGGACAGGCATCTTCTCATGCCAGGGACCTCCAGACTCTGGTTCGTGGGCCAGATCCACTGCAAGAACATAATTAGCTCAGGCATGGAGCAGTGGTGGTGAAGCCTTGCCATTCTGCCCCGTGGCCTCCTTCACACCCACTCTTTGCAGAGCTTTGCGCCAGACAGCCATTGCCCTCAGGTCATTGGGGTGCAGAGCCTTCTTGGGAGGTATAGCAGAAGTGGAAAGAAGTGGCTTAGATCAGCTAGTCACAGAGCCCACCAGAGGACAGGTGACTCTGGATTTAATTTTGTGCGGTACGCAGGACCTGGTTAGAGATGTAAACGTTACTGAGCCATTGGGGAACAGTGATCATGCTGCGATCCGTTTTGACGTGCACGTTGGGGGAAGAATACCAGGCAAATCTCTAACAAAAACCCTTGACTTCCGACGGGCGGACTTCCCTCAAATGAGGAGGCTGGTTAGAAGGAGGTTGAAAGGGAGGGTAAAAAGAGTCCAGTCTCTCCAGAGTGCATGGAGGCTGCTTAAAACAACAGTAATAGAGGCCCAGCAGAGGTGTATACCGCAAAGAAAGAAGGGTTCCACTAAATCCAGGAGAGTGCCCGCATGGCTAACCAGCCAAGTTAGAGAGGCTGTGAAGGGCAAGGAAGCTTCCTTCCGTAAATGGAAGTCTTGCCCTAATGAAGAGAATAAAAAGGAACATAAACTGTGGCAAAAGAAATGTAAGAAGGTGATAGGGGAGGCCAAGCGAGACTATGAGGAACGCATGGCCAGCAACATTAAGGGGAATAATAAAAGCTTCTTCAAATATGTTAGAAGCAGGAAACCCGCCAGAGAAGCGGTTGGCCCTCTGGATGGTGAGGGAGGGAAAGGGGAGATAAAAGGAGACTTAGAGATGGCAGAGAAATTAAATGAGTTCTTTGCATCTGTCTTCACGGCAGAAGACCTTGGGCAGATACCGCTGCCCGAACGGCCCCTCCTGACCGAGGAGTTAAGTCAGATAGAGGTTAAAAGAGAAGATGTTTCAGACCTCATTGATAAATTAAAGATCAATAAGTCACCGGGCCCTGATGGCATACACCCAAGGGTTATTAAGGAATTGAAGAATGAAGTTGCAGATCTCTTGACTAAGGTATGCAACTTGTCCCTCAAAACAGCCACGGTACCAGAAGATTGGAGGATAGCAAATGTCACGCCTATTTTTAAAAAGGGAAAGAGGGGGGACCCGGGAAACTATAGGCCGGTCAGCCTAACATCTATACCGGGTAAGATGGTGGAATGCCTCATCAAAGATAGGATCTCAAAACACATAGACGAACAGGCCTTGCTGAGGGAGAGTCAGCATGGCTTCTGTAAGGGTAAGTCTTGCCTCACAAACCTTATAGAATTCTTTGAAAAGGTCAACAGGCATGTGGATGCGGGAGAACCCGTGGACATTATATATCTGGACTTTCAGAAGGCGTTTGACACGGTCCCTCACCAAAGGCTACTGAAAAAACTCCACAGTCAGGGAATTAGAGGACAGGTCCTCTCCTGGATTGAGAACTGGTTGGAGGCCAGGAAGCAGAGAGTGGGTGTCAATGGGCAATTTTCACAATGGAGAGAGGTGAAAAGCGGTGTGCCCCAAGGATCTGTCCTGGGACCGGTGCTTTTCAACCTCTTCATAAATGACCTGGAGACAGGGTTGAGCAGTGAAGTGGCTAAGTTTGCAGATGACACCAAACTTTTCCGAGTGGTAAAGACCAGAAGTGATTGTGAGGAGCTCCAGAAGGATCTCTCCAGACTGGCAGAATGGGCAGCAAAATGGCAGATGTGCTTCAATGTCAGTAAGTGTAAAGTCATGCACATTGGGGCAAAAAATCAAAACTTTAGATATAGGCTGATGGGTTCTGAGCTGTCTGTGACAGATCAGGAGAGAGATCTTGGGGTGGTGGTGGACAGGTCGATGAAAGTGTCGACCCAATGTGCGGCAGCAGTGAAGAAGGCCAATTCTATGCTTGGGATCATTAGGAAGGGTATTGAGAACAAAACGGTTAATATTATAATGCCGTTGTACAAATCGATGGTAAGGCCACACCTGGAGTATTGTGTCCAGTTCTGGTCGCCGCATCTCAAAAAAGACATAGTGGAAATGGAAAAGGTGCAAAAGAGAGTGACTAAGATGATTACGGGGCTGGGGCACCTTCCTTATGAGGAAAGGCTACGGCGTTTGGGCCTCTTCAGCCTAGAAAAGAGACGCTTGAGGGGGGACATAATTGAGACATACAAAATTATGCAGGGGATGGACAGAGTGGATAGGGAGATGCTCTTTACACTCTCACATAATACCAGAACCAGGGGACATCCACTCAAATTGAGTGTTGGGCGGGTTAGGACAGACAAAAGAAAATATTTCTTTACTCAGCGCGTGGTCGGTCTGTGGAACTCCTTGCCACAGGATGTGGTGCTGGCGTCTAGCCTAGACGCCTTTAAAAGGGGATTGGACGAGTTTCTGGAGGAAAAATCCATTATGGGGTACAAGCCATGATGTGTATGCGCAACCTCCTGATTTTAGGAATGGGTTAAGTCAGAATGCCAGATGTAGGGGAGAGCACCAGGATGAGGTCTCTTGTTATCTGGTGTGCTCCCTGGGGCATTTGGTGGGCCGCTGTGAGATACAGGAAGCTGGACTAGATGGGCCTATGGCCTGATCCAGTGGGGCTGTTCTTATGTTCTTATGTTCTTAAAGATCAGATACAAGGAGGCTCTGGGGCAGAACAGTGAGACTGCCACTGCTGCCGAGCTTGGATGCCTGTTTTAGGCAGAGAGAGGGGGTGCCACTGGGAAGCCCAGGGGAACCATTCCCTGAGTATAATGGGGTGGAATCCCCCCACCACCATAAGAAGAGGGTGGGAACATCCACGAGGACTCTAGTGGAGTCTCCATGAACCTTTTGGTGCCTGGGACTGGTCAAGCTTGGTGAGCTCACGTTGAGTTTTCCAAGTCACTAACCCCTCCCTTCCTGCACAGGTGTGCGGTCTGGGAGTGAGAGGCTATTTCTCAAGGCCTTGATGTCCAGGGGCCCCTTTGATCAGCTGCAGCTAGCCTGCTGGCTTCAACCTGCTGGGAGAGTCTTGCCTACTGGTGGTTGGCCATCTTCTGTTTGCTTCCCTGCTGCACCATGCTCTGTGGAAGGGGAAGAGCTCCCCATGGCAAAGTGCAGCAGGCTTCTAGCTGGTCTGCCGCTTTTGGATTCTTGTGAATGGCTGCCAGTGTATTTCTGGGGCTCAGTTCAAGGTGCTGGTTCTGCCCTTGGAAGTCCCTAATAGTGGGGGATTCATGAGTGGCCTCTGACCCACACCTTCCAGTGTGCTTGGACTGTGAGCCTAAGCATTCCCTTGGTGGCGCAGTGGGCCAGTGTCAGCCCTCCGCAAGGGCCTGGCTGCCCAGCACTCTTTCTGGAGACATTCAAAGACTTTTCCCCCCTTTGGTTTTGTCGGGAATTGGTGTTCAGCGGTGGCGGCAAATTGTTTAGCGGTGGTGTTTCAGTAGTGGTGGGTGTGGTTTTTGTCTTATGCTTGCCTTTTTAATTGGCCTGTTCAGTCACCTTGTGATGAGCTGCCTTGATGGAAGGCAGGGTCAACCTTGAGGACTGTGACAGATGCTCGGACAATTGGGGTGTCATCCCAAAGTGTGCCTTGGTCTCCTGCAAAGCTTCCCTTCCGCTTCCTTCACAGATCCAGAGCAATTTGGGAGACCTACAGTTTCTTTTCATTGACCTGGCAGTCATCTTGGTGGTGGTCTTCACCAGTGAGTATTGCACTTGAAAGAGCCCTTCGTAGCCTGTGACTTGCCTGCCGCCCGCCCCAGCCGTTTGCAGGGCACTCCTGCAGCCCTTGCTTGCAGAGGGAGATCTGGTGCATGCAGTCAGGTGCGTAGCCAGCCATGCAGCCTCTTCCGCTTGCCCCATGGATGGCTGCAGCGCTGTGTGGAAAAAGAATGGTGTCCCTGGCACACTACAGGTGTGACAGAAGCAGCAAGCCATTTGCCTGGACTGGACCGCCACGTGTCCCCCAGTGCTGGGACCCTGAGAATGGGACACTTCCAGCCCTAAGGATGGGCTTGGAGGCTGTGGCTGATATGATGCTGCAGCAGGGCCTCGGTCTGGCCTCAGCTCGCTGTGCCCCAGGCTTGCCCTGTCTTGGTGTAACAGTTGAGGCTGTGCGTCTGAATGCCAGTGGAGACTTCTGACGTCCCTGCTTTGATTGCTTCCTGCCTTTTCTGCAGTGAGCCTGAATCCTGCCTGGAAGGAACTTGTGGCCCAGAGGCCGCCGTCTGGCCTCATCTCGGCGCCTCTTCTCTGCTCTGTCCTCTCTCAGATCCTCGTGTGCCTCGGCTTCCAAACCCTGGGGTTTCTGTGGGTCAGGCAGCAGCTGTGGTACGAGGCCTGGACCCCACACTCAGAGTAAGTCACCACAGACTGTCCTGCTTGTGGCTCGTGTGCAGGGGGCCTTGGGTGTGAAGGCATCACTCACCTTCGAGGAGCAGTGGGGCTGCAGCGTGAGTGTGGAGAGTCCCGTGGCTCCTTCCGTTCTTGGCCAGCCTCTGGTCTGGAGGTGGCTTTTCTCAGGCTCTTCTGGCCCTTCCAGCCTGCGCTGTCTTGACAACCACATGCTAGGTTTCTTATTGGGCCATCAAGAGTCAATGAGTGTGTGTGTGGAGGGGAGAGTCTTTCAGCTGAGGTGGGCCAGTGCCTCTAGGGTTAGGGTCCCTCTGCATTCTGAGCCTGAGTAGCCAAGTGGCTGGGAGTGCCTGAGCTGGGGTCACGGCATGGCTCAGGGACGGAGCTGCAAATCTGGGCTCTGCCAGGAATTCCCGCTAGCTGGCTTTGACCAAGCCCCACTCTCTTGGCCTCAGTCTTCCCTATCTGCAATATGGGAGTGCTGGTGCTAACTCACCTTACGTGAGGGTTGTGAGGATAACGCCAAGTTAATACATGTGGCAGGCGCTTTGCATGCAAAGAAAGCACTGGCTGCAGATACAGAGCCTCCCTGAGCCCTGTGGCTGGCTGGCTGGCTGGCTGGCTGGCTGGCTGGCTGGGGCACGCCCCTGTGGCGCTGCTTCTGAGCTTGTCTCACTGCCTCGCCTTCCTTGCTGGGTGGCTGGTGAGGATGCAGTCCTGGTCCTTGAGCATCAGGAGGGAGGGAGGGGTGAGACCCACTGAATGAGCGCCCTCTTTCTCTCTGTGCCTTTCCTTTGAACCAGTGCCTCTATAGCGCAACACGGGGTTACCTGTGCGCTGGTGCACACGGACCCTGTCCCAGAAGCGGGGAGGGTGGCGCTGCCTGTTTCGCTGTTTGCTTGGTAGGAGTCAGAAGACTCTGCAAAGAGAGGCTCCCAGGCAATTGGGAAGCCTTGTTAGATCCCTTTAGGATTTCTTTGATGATAAATCCAGCTGTGGAAGCCCTTGAAGTTACAGCGAATGCCTCCTTCTGAGAGGTGTCCGGGAAGTAGGGGATGCCAGCCAGCCAGCGGAGGGTGGCCATGCACAGACCTTTGATCCTGTGTCCTGTGATTCTGGTGTGTTGCAGTGCCTGTAACGCCTCGCGTGCTGCCAGCGCCGTGCAGAACAGGACTCTCCTGGTGGAGACTGCAGTCGACGAGCACAACATTCGCAACTACGAGAACACCACCCTCTTCTTCATCTCCAGTTTCCAGTACCTGGCTGTGGCCGTGGCCTTCTCCAAGGGGAAGCCCTTCAGGCAGCCCTGCTACAAGAACTGTACGTGCCTGTTCTGCAAGGGACCCCTGCAAAACAAGGGCCCCCGAGCAAGGGGGCAAAGGAGAGGGGGCTGGGGAGCGGGCCTCTCCTCCTGGGTAACAGAGGCATCTGACTACCCCACGGATGTTGGGCTCCTGTGTAGAGAAGGCACCAGGGCAGGCGCCCTGCCTCTGTGAAAGAGGGAGCTGTGACCCCAGCCCTTCCTGCTGGATTCGTGGCCAAGCCCAGGTTGTTCTCTTCTCACTCCAGCAGAGGAAGGTCTCGGTCACAGCCTCTTTCCCCCTGTAGAGGTACAAAGTCTTCCCTGAGGGGCCCTGTTTAGTCCCGCTGTGTGGCATAATCCCAAGGGCCACGGAGCACTCTTTCTCCCGTTCTGGGAAGGCTGCGCTTGGAAGGTTGGGAAGTGGGAGCCGTTAGGCAGTAGTGCAGTGGTGAGGGTGAGTGGGTGGATGAGCAGAGCTGCACTAGGCTACAGACAGGAGCAAGGCAGGAGGGGAGGCACTGGCCAGTGGTGGGGTGACCCTGGGCCGCACTACCCTACTGTCTGCCCAAAGGGAGGGAGCCGTGCTTGGCAGGTGTGCTGCAGGAGAGCCCCTGGATTCTGACCCCAGTAGGCGTTCCTGCAGCGCAGGATGGCAGGCATCAAGTGTGCCCTGAAGGTTGCCCACCTCTTGTTCTCTTTCCACCCACTTGCAGACCTGTTTGTCGTCTCCGTGACAGCTCTCTGTGCCTTCACCCTATTCATCCTGCTGCATCCAGTGAAAGCTGTTGACTGGCACCTTGAGGTATGACTAGGGTGGACTGTTGCCTGTTCCCCTCGTCCCGACAGATCCCCGCCCTGTACCCCAGCGTGAGGGAGTCTCCCCCACTCCCTCCCGGCAGCACATGGTTCTGTGGAGGGTGGGGCCTGTTACCTCCTGCCTCGGACCACATGAGACCATGTAGCAATGCGTGTCCTCTACGTTGGCACCTCGTGCCCTGTCGAGATCACCAGAAAGGGAGGGGCTCCAGACGCCCAGAAAGCCTCAACGCTGACCTGGTTATGCCGTCACTCCCCTTGCAGTCCACAAGAGGAATGTGTGAAGGGCCTGGAGGGGAGTTGCAGAATGAAGTGTTGGTTGCACAGGAGTCCAAGGTCATGCTGCTGTCTGGGCCAGCTATGGGGGGGGGGGGTCACAATGGGAACTTTCTTCTAGAGCAGGGGTGTCCAAAGTTTTTGGCTGGAGGGCCACATCATCTCTCTGACACTGTGTCAGGGGCCGGGGGGGGGGGAATTAATTTACATTTAAAGTGTGAATAAATTTGCATAAGTTTACATAAATGAATATATTAAAGATGAACTTATATGAATGAGTGAAGGTCTTGCAATAGCTCAAGGCCTATAAAAGGCCTTGCACAAAGCAAGGCTGGCCTTTCCTTTGCTGCCGCTACTGCATCACAGACATGAAACAACAAGCAGTGGAGGGAGCCCTCATCCCACAGCTCACTTGAGAGGTCAAACAGTCGCCCTCACGCTGAGAGCGGTTGTGTTGGGCCAGTGCGGGCTCCAACAATCTCCAGAGGGCCAGAGGCTTATTGGAGACTGGGGGCTCCCTGAGGGCCGCATTGAGAAGCCTCGAGGGCTGCATGTGGCCCCAGGGCTGGGGTTTGGGCACCCCTGTTCTAGAGGAATGGGCTTGAGCCCTGCTTCTGTCTTGGGGGGAGGGCACAGTACTCCTGCCCTCCCCTCAGATAATGAATAAAAACCACATCTGCTAATGGCTCCATCCACTTTAAAATTCCTCTCCACCATTTGTGGTGGGTGAGTTTGACCCTCTGTCCTGGGGTCCCTCTCAAAACTGGGATTGTTGGGGAGGGGTGTGTGAGTACCACTTCCATTTGTTTCCCTGCTGGGTCCTGAGGCCCTGAGAAAAGCCCCTGACTGGCCTCCGTTCCTCCACCCTTGCACTTCTGGCCTTTTAAGAGGCTGGGCAGGGGCTTGCTGGGGAATGCGAGGAGTCTGGTCCTGTTGGAGGTCTCATCCATATATGTCTGAATTACTTGTTATGATCTCATGATCACTTCTGTCCAGGGTTATGCATACAGGTTGAGTCCATATCTAGGGTTCTGTTCCCAGCACCACTGGATACCAAAAATCACATTAAAGAAAATCCATTTAAAAAACAACGTCCCTCTGCTCAGCAATTTAAAAACAGCCTTGCTGACCTTTGTAATGCAAGACAGAAGCATCAGGCAGGCCCTCAGGCAGAATAAATCATTCTCCAGAAAGGCAGTGACCCTTCACTGCATTCTTTCACTTGCTCAGGAGGAAGGAAGGGGTCACTTGCCTCAAGCAAAGCTGTTCTAAGAGAACTACTGATGGATTGTCTGTCAGCTGTCCTCTCCTGCGCTAATGAGGCTGTTGTTAAACAACTTTTTTCCATTAAATTAAAGGCCCTTCTCATTGAGTTGAGATAAAACCCACAGGTAAAAAATGTGTGGATAATTAGGATATACCTGGATTGAAGTTAGAAGAAATTTTGGTTGGCTTTTTCCTCTCCTTCCACTTCTTGGGCTGGGAAGAACCTCCTTTGTGTCCTTGTGCCTGCTTAGACCCCCTGTCTGAGCAGCTTCGTGGGGCAGGGGCAGAAGAGGTAAGAGGGTGCTCCCCACCGCACTGCTTCCTGGGTCTTGGCTCCCTCAGTGCCTGGTTGTGGGATGGCCTCAAGGGGAAGCTGGGAGGCTCTTGCCAGGGTGACCCTCCCCAGCCCCCAACTGCTGCATGTCCCCCCTCTCACCTATGGGTCTTGGTTTTGCAGCTTGTGTGCCTGCCCTCCTCATGGCGCTTCTCGATTCTCCTCCTTGTCATCATTAACACCTTGATGTCTGTCCTGGTGGAGGTGAGTCATTTGGGGCTTTGGGGGAGAGACCAGAGTGAGTTTTCTGCGGAGACCTGGGTTGAGCAGTCTGTATTCCACTCTGGAGGCATCCGCTGGTCCCCAGTGTATGGACTGGCTCTGGGCCAAAGGTCAGAACATGCATGACTTGAAACAGCCAGCGCGCTGCTCTCATGCCTGAGCTGAAGCCCACCAAGGGTGCCCGGTGTGTCCCCAAAAGTGGAAGGAGTTCTTAATGCGATTGCAACACTTCTTTCCCTCAGATGCCCTGGGCAGCAGGGCTGCCTCCTAAAGGGTTGCATGTGGGTTAGGACTGTGTGTCTGCACATTCTGCACCAAGGGAAAGAAAGATCCTGTGCTCCATATAAACTCAGCAGCTGGAGCACACTTGAGTGATTGTTCTGCAGAATAGTCATTCTAATTTTCTTTCTAAAATGGAAGCTGAGATGGGGGGGGGGCTTTGCTTGCAGGAGGCCCCAGAATCAATCCCGGGTGCCCGAAGGTGTAGGATTCAGAAAGATTCTCCACCTCCCAAACCCTGGAGAGTTGCTGCCAGTCTGTGTAGATGATCCGGAGTCAGGTGTCCCATGGTCTGCTCCCACACTGGTCCACTGCAGAGTTTGCAGTTACACAACCCTGACTCATGGTGGCTAGGCTGGGGCTTGAAGCCAGGGACAAGGACTTGGTGGGTGTCTGCAAGAGTTGAGTGGCAGCGGGGTGGGTTGGGGAGTGGAGGGCAGAGGGTGGGAGCTTTGCCTGAGGGTCTCTCTTGCCAGTTGTGCTGGAGCAACTCAGTACAGCAAATGGGTAACTACTGGACTGAGCAGACCCACGCAAGAGATGGAAGAGCTGACCTGAAACACAGCGCAGGTTTCCAGCCTGGTCTGTGTAGTACTGGTCAGGCAGGAGTGCTTGGGGAATCATCAAAAGATCAGGGGGCAGCAGAACTGCTTTCTGGGTCCCCCATGTGCCTGGCCCACGTCCCAAGCGAGGAGCAAGTGGCTGCTTTCCCACTGCTGGACTAAACTGCCCCCCCCCCACGGGCTGTCCTCTTCTGCACTCCGTGAATTGCCCCTGTGTTGCTGCTGCTGCTGCTGCTATTTGCGACGTCCTCACTAACCCTGAATGATCACTCGTCTTCTTGATTCTCCCGCTCCCTGCAACACGCCACAGAGTTTCCTCCTTGACACGGTCCTTTGGAAAGTTGTCTTCAATCGAGACAAGCAAGGGGAATTCCGCCCAGCCTCTTCCTCCTCCTCTTCCTCCTCCCACCCACCACAGGTTGGAACTCCGTGCTTTACTGTTCACGCATGCAGCTGTCCTGGTTGCTGCCTGTTCTGAGAGGACTGTGTGTGGGGTGGGGGACTTGTCCAGTGCATGCTTGTCCAGGCCCACAAACTCCTCCTCTTCTTCCTCTTCTGCAGTGTCCTTAATAAAGGGTTGAGCACTCCCTGGTGGTGGTTAGGCAAGCGGCCTGGTGGTTGTGATGCTGACACTTTTGGGGGTGGAGGTGGGGGGAGGGAGGCCCCAACAGCACAGGACAGCTCACCTTTCAGCTGCAGTGGTGCCACAAGGTGGGGTGGAGTCTGCGCGAAGGCCGGGCCCCGTGAGCAGAGGCCTGAGCCAGGGGCTGCCTGCGTCCCAGGACAGAACTTGAACCACTGCAGTGTCCCAGTCCAGGTCCTGACCTGCCAGTTTCCAGCTCCTCAGAGTTTTCTCCTGTTCAGAGGAGACCTGCAGGCAGGCCTCAGGTGTCTTGGATCAGCTGGCATAATCAGGGGTCACTGGCAGGTGAGGTGGGGTCAGACGTGAGATGTGATGCAGTCTTCGCGTGCCCTGGTGCCTGCATCCCATCACAGCAGCACTCAGCTTGCCACAGTTTCAAGCAGGAGCCGTGAGTTCTGCAGCACCAGTTTCCTGCCCGGCCACTCTGCGTTGGAGTCGGGGTGGTTGGTGATCCTCAGGCCCCTCAGCGTTAGGTTGGCATCTGCAGTCACCACTGAGCTGGCGAGCCGTGCACCATAGGCAGTCCCCCACACGGCTTCCTCTTGGTTGGGTCCCTTGGCGCGATGGCAGCAGGCGTCTTAAGGAGCTACAGCAGGACGGGCAGCGCTGTGGTTCTTTCCTGTGCAGCCCTCCTCTCTGCTGCCACCCGGTGGCTCCTTCTCACGCCTGCTTCCCGAGCACCCTGAGGAGCTTGCCTATGGCATACTGGGGGTGGGGGTCGTGTTCTGGCCAGAGAAGCACTTTGGTCTTGCTGCCTCCCCTGGAGTGTGGCTTCCAGCAGTTGCGCTCTCTTTTTCTCCAGGAGGTGCTGGATCGCTGGTGGGGGTGCACCCTCCCTGCTCTGCTTGGTTTTCGAAGGAAACCTCCCAAAGCCAAATACATGCACTTGGCCCAGGAGCTGCTGGTAGACCCTGAGTGGCCACCCAAGCCCAGCACGACGACAGAAGCCAGAGCCCCCGCCCAGGGAGGAAACAGCCCCTGTCAGATCGTCACGGTGACGTAGCAGCGAGTGGCCGTGGTGCTTCCTGTTGCAGGGTGCCCAGGACGTCTCCAGTTGCTGATCACCTGAACTCCAGAGTCCCCCTGGGCATCCCTCCCTCGGTGCAGCACCGCACGGACAGAGATGCATGAGGCAGCGGATGGGTGCCTTCCTGGCATGTTTGGCCCGTGTTCCATCTGTGGGTTCTGCGTTAAGTCTCCACTTCACGGTACCCAAAGCTCTCCTCCTCCTCAAGCCTGCACTTGCTGACACGCAGGCGACTCGCAGACAGTCTGGTGCCTCTGGAAGTGTTCCCTGGTGGCAGGTCACTGATCCCTCTTCTTGGCCACAGAAGGGCCAGCTGCTCAGTCTGCCCAGTGGCCCAGGGATGGTCCTGGCACCAGACACTTGGCAGTTTCTTCCCAGGTGCTGCCAAGCAGGTGGTGCTGCCTCTCCCACCCTGGCCTTGCCCGTGTCCAGCTCCGTGCTTGGCTGAGGCAACAGGGCCGGCTTCAGGTTCTGTCAAGGAAGGACTTGGAGTTGGGAGGAGGAAGTCACATCTGCACTGTTGGTGCTGTTGATCTCAGGGCTAGTGCTGAGGCCGGCAGGGCAGCGCTTTTGCGTTTGCCCGCCAGACTGGCAGCTCGTCACTGGCACACTCCTGCTGTCTTAACGACCTTGCACTCAGATGCAATAACTGGGAACCAGCAAGCAAAACGCCCTCTCCCGCCACCAACAATCCCTGCTTGGGTTTGCCTCATCTGGGTTTGGGAGGCTGGTGAACTGGCCTGGCTGGCAGTGGCTTCAGCAGCTGTATATGCTTCTTGCCACTAGGTGGTGCTAGGTGCCAAGGAAGGGTGCTTGAGGAGGGACAAACACTGACATGGTGAGCCCAGCTGTACTGCCAGGGGCAGGAGCCAGATGTCCAGGCCGTCCAGGCCCTGCCTGCTCTTCCCCTGCTCTCTTCCCCAAGGGTTCTTTAGCACAGATCTGCAGTAAGCAGGCATAAAGCTGCGTGCCGTATCTGCACGTGGAAACCAGTCCGAGGGGACAATTCCACAAAGTTGGGTGAGAAGTCTTGCAGTCTTGCTTGGGGCATCTCTTAAATGTTCCACTTCAGAGCGTCTCTTGGAGGGTCACGGCCAGTTCTGTGTTGTTGCACGAGACCATAACTGAGAGATTGTGGCAAATGGTCCTGAGATCTTTTGGGGAGATCTGTGGGGAGATGGGACAACAGCATTGCACAGGAAGGGGGCAAATTGCCCGGGTGCTGGGCTGCTGCTGCTACCTCACCCCTAACAGTGGGACCTGCTTGCATCTTGTAGACTCTAGGGCACATGTGCCCTGCCTGCCTCCTTGCCTCCCTTGTGCCTGGCCATCCCTGCTCCATGGCCTGGAGGGCTTTTGGTGCTGGAGAGTTGGGAAGGCTGTTGATGCCTCAGGACAGAATCAGCTGTGTGGGTTTTCTCATCAGTGCAACATGGGAAAGCCCTTGTTGCAACCATTTCCCCCCATTTAAAATGTGTAAAAAAAAACACAACCTTTTATTTCCATGAAGCTATGCATCTTTAGACCTTGGAACTGTGACTTACATCCACCTCGCCTAATTTGCCAGTGACTTGTGTGTGTGTGTGTGTGTGTGAGAGAGAGAGAGAGAGAGAGAGAGAGAGCGCAAGCCATGGGTTGATCGAGGCGAGGAGGGCTGCTGGATGCTGCTACTGTGGAGACCGTCTGCTTGTGTCCCCAGGAAGGAGATGCTGAGGGACGTTGTGGACTGGGGAAGCCTGAATTTGGATCTCAGAGCAGTCTATAAATGTAAACTAGGAGGGGGGCTAATCCAGCCTGTGGGGCTTACAGGGGTTGGGGTTACTTTGTATGAACACTTCGCAGCATCTCCAGGTGCCAGCTTTGCTCCTTGTCTTGAAGGCATTTGAAAAGGAAAGTTTGTCTCTTTTGGGTCTGCAGAAGGCAGAAATGGCCTTGTGCCTCGGAATGACTCCAGCTACTCAGCCTGGTTCTGCCCTCAAGTCCTTGTCATTGCTAAAAAGATTCAAAAGCTGAACTGGTCTCTTTCACGGACTGCCTCAGAGGTGGTTTTGATCTTCCTGCTGTAAAGCTCAGTGTTGCATTGAGAACCTGGATTCAGAGTTCCTCCTTTAAATTATTTGAAAGTTATGCAGATCTAAAATGTTAAATCTGTCTTTTTGGTGTGCTAGGATTGTAAATATGGCCAGTTATTATTTTTATTAGAAGTTGTCATGTTTGTTGATCTTTCGTAAGGACCAGCTTGCTCAAGAAACGAGCAACTATGAGATGATACGTTATTTGGAAGTGAAACTGGCCAGACCTTTTCTGTGACGTGGCATCCCTCAGGGCAACCCTGTTCTCCTTTCCTGCGTGTCTCTTCCCCCTCCTCTGCCCGCTGCATGCAAGCAGAGCCCCCCCCCCCGCCTTTCTAGGAAGGTGCATGTTGTAGTGGTCCACAGGTCAGTGCCCACCACACTTTTCCTCTGCTTTACACAACTGCAGCCTGGGCAGGGGGGAGAGACATGGGCAAAATTCTCTCGTTTTGTATATTTGAGTTTTAAATTCTACTGTAAAATATGCTGCAAGCAACACTTGACTAGGAGGTGATAAAGGCAGGCACTAAGCAAAGATGTTTATTTCTTTGTACCTTTTAACAAATTGCACTTGGGTTTTTAAATTTCTGTTCTCTCCTGGAGTGTGTTTTAAGGACCGTGCTGATCAGTGCACCTGAACTGGATGAGTGAATCTGCTGTAGAGTATTGTGTTTGGATATGTCGCAGTTGTATGAAAGAGCTGACAAAACCCTTGTCCCTTCAATGCTGCCAGCTCTCTTTGTTCTGGAAATGCTTTCCTTGGTCACCCCAAGTCTTGAGGTTTTCAAGAGAGTTGTGCAACTGTATCCCTCCAGATTCCCAAGTTTTAAAACTAGAGGTTTGTACAGCTGATGAAAATGCTTCTTGAATGTCTCCAATGTGGTGTTCCATATAGTCAGGCTTATCAAAGACCATGTTCAATGAACTTGGACGGCTGGATACATTATTAGATAACTGCACCCCCCCTCCCCAGCTCCCCAGAATGTTCTTGGGGTGAAACCTTCCAGTGCTGGGGGCCCCCCACAATCATCTCAGAACTTTTAGGGGGACAGGACTGTGCTGTTTTGTGTCTTCTTTACTCAGAAGTAACACTTCATCTTCCTAGGTAAAAACGAGTTTTGCTGCTTTGTGAAGGTACCAGAGGCATTTTTGTGTAAATGCACGTTGTAAATACCCTTGTAAAAATCAAATTTTGTGATTTAAGTGATTTGAAATAAAAGTGTGATTTGCTTGTCTGTTGTGGTTTCTTTGAGCAGGTGTTTCTTCCTCTGGCTTGAGAGAGGCAGAATCTGGTCTTGGCTCAAGTGCTAGAACTATTTCAGGAGGAGACATTTTTCAATATAGAGAATACAGTTGAAAGGTTCCATTTTCTCCCTTTTGAGGATCACAGAAAAACCCAGAAGGTGCCCAGTTTAAACGGCAGTGTTGGAGAATCTGCAGCAGAGAGAGAAACTTTTTTCAGAAGGTGTATCTCCTGTCTGAATGCTGACACGCAAGATGCCTGTTGACAGGCAAATGGAGAAGGGGTGGTGGCAAGATCAAGTGCTTAGAAATATGAATGCTGCCTCTGCAGCGCTGATTTCAGGCCCCAGAAAACAGCGAATGGGTCTCCAGATGTGGAGAAGAGTGGTGAGCCTGGCTGCAGGGTAAGCTCTCTCCTTGGCAACGTTTCTCCAGCATTCTTGGAAAGACTAGCAAGAGAGGGAGGGGGTCCAGTGGAGGGAGGATGTGTGGACACCCACTCCATTGCATTTTGAATAAGGGTTTTTTATTGACAAGGTTGAGGTTGGGAAATGTTGTATTTGTGGGATAGGAATACGCATCCTCTTTGGGGCTGGGGTACAGTTAAAGGACCTCAAACTGAGGACAGGAATATGCCAGGTGGACAGTGGAAGCAAGGAGGCCGTGGGACGGGTGCCAGTGTTACCCAAGCCAAAGGGTTCGGCATGCCCTGGTTTGTGTGTGATGGGAGATGTCATGCTTGGCAACATTGCCCTGACCACTTCTTGTAACAACTGGATTTGGCAGGTGACCAATTGGCACCATCAGGAGGGCTGCTGCTAAAGAATCTTATTGGAAGCTTTACCAACAGTGAGCCAAGTTCACAAAGGGTTAAAGGAAAGTACTGAAGTACTTTCTCCAGGGGCTGCTCTGTGGGGGGCATTCCAGATGTCTGGGCAAAAGAACAGAAGCCCATCGAGTGCAGCGCCAGAGGTGTCTGCCCAGCTCTGCTGTGAAGACAGATGCAAGGAACTTTCTTTGCCTCCCTGTGGTGTTGCTGCGGGGGCGCGGGTCGCACCGGGTGATGTGGGGGGGGTAACATGCTAAAGTCGTGGTGGTTAGGAGTAACCCCACTGTATTATATACTGTTGGATGTGGAATTTCGAGCGGAATGCAATGCAAAAAACCTGAGTAAAATATCTCCTTTCTATCAAAAGTTATGGCCAAAAAAACGAGAACAAAAATGCATGGATCGCTATGGAAAGTGGAAGTGAGCCATATCGTGCATTTACTCGTGAGTAGGTGAACGTGCCTTAGTCCAGCGGAAAGTGCAGGCTGAGAGGAATCCAACAACACCAGAATGGTCCTGATCCAATGAATGCAGCCCCCAAAAACACCTGAGAAGGAAGTCCCTCCAAGCAGATGAATGTATGGAGCCCTATGGGAAGCGAAACTAAACCTCACGTGCCTTGGCTGGTGTGGAAGATCAGGTGAAGGAGAGTGCAAGGCTACTGGAATGGTCCTGATCTTATGGAACTGGAGCTTAACAAATGCTCCAGAAGGCAGACTCCCCCTACTAAAAAGGATCAAAACAGAGGCTTCAGCTGATAAGCTGAACTTTTTTGAGACTTGCAAAGCCAGGTGGATCCTGACAGTGATTTGGTTTAAACAGAAGCTCTTAAATTGAACTGGGCACTGGGTAGGGCTGAAAACCTGACTGGTTTTGGAGGGGGTGTTACTGCAGGCAGGCTACAGTGGAAATTCACTTGGTGGAACAGGGCTGGCTTCTGCTTACTTAATTATTTGTTTTACTTTAATTCAGGGGTGTCCAAAGTTTTTGGCAGGAGGGCCACATCAGCTCTCTGACACAGCCAAAAAAAAGAATTAATTTACATTTAAAATTTGAATAAATTTGCATAAGTACATAAATGAATATATTAAAGATGAACTTATATGAATGAATGAAGGTCTTGCAATAGCTCAATGCCTATAAAAGGTCTTGCACAAAGCAAGAGCTGCCTTTCCTTTGCTGCCACTGCTGCATCACAGATGTGAAAGAGCAAGCAGTGGAGGGAGCTCTCATCCCACAGCTCACACGCGAGGTCAAACAGTTGCCCTCACGCTGAGAGAAGTTGCGTTGGGCCAGTGTGAAAGTATTGGCAACCTTCAGTCTCGAAAGACTATGGTATCGCGCTCTGAAAGGTGGGCCAGTGTGGGCTTCAACAAATCTCTGGAGGGCCAGAGGCTCATTGGAGACTGGGGGCTCCCTGAGGGCCGCATTGAGAGGCCTCGAGGGCCACAAGTGGCCCCCGGGCTGGGGTTTGGGCACCCCTGCTTTAATTATTTATACTTATTTATTTTAATTTGCCAGATGATGTCACTTCCACCATGACATCACTTCCCCCATCACTTGGACAGATTGTCATTCTAAAAAGTGGGTCCCAGTGCTAAAGGTTTGAGAACTGCCGCAATAAGGTGTTAGTAAGTTGACGGGGGGGGGGGGGTGTAGCACCACTAGTGACCAAAATCACTCAAATCAGTTTGGAGGAGTAAGAGCAGCATGTTATGTATCAATCAGTGCGCAGTTTCATGCAGCGCATGCACCGGGAGACGCGAACCGAGTGACGCCACTGCTGCCCCCTCCTGCCCCCCTCCAGGGGCCCAGCCGCTTCTCTGGTGGTGTTCCTCGAAGGGGGCTGCCCCGCGCCCGTGCATGCCTTTCCGCCTCCAGCCGGCGCCTTCCACCCTGCTTCCCCCACGGGAAGGCTCTGTGGCAGTCGGGCAGTGCCCGGACTCGCCCCTTCCGCCCGCTCCAGCCCCCCAGCTGGCAGTGCCCGCGGGCTGCTCCCGTCGCCTGCTCCGTGGCAAGGAGTCCGCAGAAGGGTGGCGCTCCGGGAAGGAAGGGCTTCCTCGAGCCTGCCCGTGCTGGTGGGCGGCAGGGCGAGGAGCTTCTCGCGAGGCTCTGGCCTGGCCGGCAGGGCTGGCTGGCAACACGGCCCCTTTCCAAGCCTGGCTGGACACGGTGGTTTCTCCCGCTTTTCCCGATGGTTTCCAGCCAGTTTGCCGACGGGGTCCCGCTGCTGCTGCACTACTCAGGCGGCCAAGGCGGCCTCCTGGCTCTGGGGCTGCGCATCAGCAGGCCACGTGCTCTGCTGAGAGGGCCCTGCCAGTGAGGTGTGCCTGTGTTGATCCCAGTGGGGTCAGGGCCTGCTGTTACTGCTGCTGCCCCCCCCCAGGCTAAGGCCCTGTGGAGCCGGAACTGCCTCAGCAACCAGCACCGCCACACAGGGGCTCAGGCCACAGCTGGTGCCTGCTGCCACCATGTGCTTTGCACTCCTGCCTGACCCTGCTGGCCACTGGTGGAGGCTGTGACTCAACAGGCACTTCAGCCAGCCCTCCTACAGCCCCCACTTCTCCAGGCAGCTAATTTTAGCAGCTAGTCTCATTCCCCAAGCAGTTGGCTGCAGATGGTGCCTTGGTGAGAAAGCAGCTGCTCCCCAGTGGCCGCCTTGGAGCATGAAGCTCCGTGGAGCGGGAGACCCAGGACATAATGAGGGGGTTGAATGGCAGTCCTCCAACTGGCCCCAAACCTGCTTGCCCAGCAGAAAGGGCAGAAACTGGAAAGGATGGACGAGGCCCCATATTCTTGCTGTGCTCTGAGCAGTGAAGGCGGCCTGCCCGGACCTGGCCCAGCAGCCACCAGCAGTGGAGAGAATGCCCAGAGGGGGACCTGTGCCAGTCCAGTGCTGTGCCAGCCACAGAGAGGCTAGTTCTAGCTCAGCACCCAGGCAGCAAGTGGTGGGAGGCGGCACCATGTGCCCTTTGGCCTCCACTGGGGTGGAATAGCTGCCTTGCTGTGGTTTAAGACCATTTGTCCTGGTCCCACTAGCCCCAGAGCAGCAGAGAACAAGCCCACTCCACCTTCCACGTGGGACACCCTCTTAGATATTTGTGGGTAGGTGCATCCCCTCTTAACCACCTTGTCTCCAAACTAAACTCTCCTTTGACCTGTCCTGGTAGGACACGGATTGCATCTCCCTCCCCATCCTAGTCACCACCTCTGGACCTGCTCCAGTTTGTCAGGATCCCTCTCAAACTGCAGTGCCCAGAACTTGACAAGGCACTCCATAGCACTCCCTTGAAACATGCCTTCGGTGACCAATTGATGCAGCTGAGAATCACATTCACCTTCTTTGATGCCATGTCACAGTGCTGGTTTATGTAGAGGTGTAAAACCTGTCTTGTATCCTGGGTCAAATAGCATTCATGGCACCTACAGAGGGTCAGAAGTGATATCATTAAGCAGATGTCCAGAAATAAACATTGTTCTCACAAGAAACACATCACTCATTGTGGTCTTGTGTGCTGCCTGAGGCATCTGGTGGGCCACTGTGAGATACAGGAAGTTTGACTAGATGGGCCTTTGGCCTGATCCAGTAGGGCTCTTCTGATGTACCTTGACCATTACAATATGGGGTACCTCAGCGGTCTATCCTATCCCCTGTGCTTTTTAACAACTACATGAAACAGCTGGGGGAGATCATCCAAGGATTTGGAGTGGGCTGCCACCAATATGCAGATGACACCCAACTGTATCTCGCTTTGCCATCCTGCTCCAAGGAAACTGTGAAAGTCCTGGGGTGCTATTTGGTTGCCATTATGGACTGGATGAAAGCCAATAAGCTGAAACTTACTTGCTGAAAAGACAGAGGTTCTCCTGATCAAGAAACCCTCAATGCAGGTACTGATAATCTGCCCTCTGAATGGAGTTCCATTCCTCTTACAAGAACAGGTATGCAACTTGGGAGTTCTCCTGGACTCTTAGCTCTCTCTGGTGAACCAGGTGACAGCAGTTGCAAGAAGTGTGTTCACCTAGCTCAGGCTACTGCGCCAACTGACTCCATACTTGAGCTGTTTGGACATGGCTATGGTGACTCATGCTTTAGTAACTAAGACTGGACTTGTTGGCAACCTTCAGTCTCGGAAGACTATGGTATCACGCTCTGGATGGTGGTTCTGGCACAGCATCTAGTGTGGCTGAAAAGGCCAATCAGGGAGTGACAATCCCTTCCACACTGGGAGCAAGTGCAGTCTGTCCCTGGTCTGTCTCCCTGGCTATGGGCCTTCCTTCTTTGCCTCTTTGCCTCAGACTGTTGGCCAAGTGTCTCTTCAAACTGGGAAAGGCCATGCTGCACAGCCTGCCTCCAAGCAGGCCGCTCAGAGGCCAGGGTTTCCCACCTGTTGAGGTCCACTCCTAAGGCCTTCAGATCCCTCTTGCAGATGTCCTTGTATCGCAGCTGTGTTCTACCTGTAGGGCGCTTTCCTTGCACAAGTTCTCCATAGAGGAGATCCTTTGGGATCTGGCCATCATCCATTCTCACGACATGACCGAGCGAATGCAGGCATCACTGTTTCAGCAGTGCATACATGCTAGGGATTCCAGCTCGTTCCAGGACTGAGTTGTTTGGAACTTTGTCCTGCCAGGTGATGCCGAGGATGCGTTGGAGGCAGCGCATGTGGAAAGCGTTCAGTTTCCTCTCCTGTTGTGAGCGAAGAGTCCTTGACTCGCTGCAGTACAGAAGTGTACTCAGGACGCAAGCTCTGTAGACTTGGATCTTGGTATGTTCCGTCAGCTTCTTGTTGGACCAGACTCTCTTTGTGAGTCTGGAAAACGTGGTAGTTGCTTTACCGATGCATTTGTTTAGCTCGGTATCGAGAGAAAGAGTGTCGGAGATCGTTGAGCCAAGGTACACAAAGTCATGGACAACCTCCAGTTCATGCGCAGAGATTGTAATGCAGGGAGGTGAGTCCACATCCTGAACCATGACCTGTGTTTTCTTCAGGCTGATTGTCAGTCCAAAATCTTGGCAGGCCTTGCTAAAACGATCCATGAGCTGCTGGAGATCTTTGGCAGAGTGGGTAGTGACAGCTGCATCATCAGCAAAGAGGAATTCACGCAGACATTTCAACTGAACTTTGGACTTTGCTCTCAGTCTGGAGAGGTTGAAGAGCTTTCCGTCTGATCTGGTCCGGAGATAGATGCCTTCTGTTGCAGTTCCAAAGGCATGCTTCAGCAGGACAGCGAAGAAAATCCCGAACAAGGTTGGCGCAAGAACACAGCCCTGCTTCACTCCGCTTCGGATGTCAAAGGGTCTGATGTGGAGCCATCGAAGACAACAGTGCCTTTCATGTCCTTGTGGAAAGATCTGATGATGCTGAGGAGCCTGGGTGGACATCCAATCTTGGGGAGAATCTTGAAGAGGCCGTCCCTGCTGACCAGGTCGAAAGCCTTCGTGAGATCTACGAAGGCTATAAAGAGTGGCTGTCGTTGTTCCCTGCATTTCTCCTGCAGTTGTCTAAGGGTGAATACCATATCAGTGGTGGACCTGTTGGCTCGGAATCCGCACTGCAATTCTGGATAGACGCTCTCTGCAAGTACCTGGAGCCTCTTTAGTGCAACCCGGGCAAACAGCTACTGCAGTGCATTCTATGTGGGACTACCCTCTAAAACAGTTTGGAAACTGCCGTTAGTGCAGAATGCGGCAGCTTGAGTGGTTACAGGGGGCCAGTCAATATGACGACTGCTTCAGCCGCTACACTGAGTGCCCATTTGCTTCCAGTTCCAATTCAAGGTGTAAGTTCTAACCTTTAACACCCTCCACGATCTGGGTCCAGGCTATCTGAAAGACTGTCTCTTTGCAAACATTCCAGCCTGCCCTCTTAGGTCATCTGAGGGGGCTCTTTTACAAGTGCCACCTTTGTCTCAAGTGAGAGGGGGTGGCAGCTCTGGAGCAAGCCTTCTCTGTAGTGGCACCACAACTATGGAATTCCCTTCCACAGGGATTGAGATCTACTCCCTCCCTCATGACTTTTCGGCGAAGGCTCATAAGATCAGCCCCACTGGATCAGGTCATAGGCCCATCTAGTCCAGCTTCCTGTATCTCACAGCAGCCCACCAAATGCTCCAGGGAGCACACCAGATAACAAGAGACCTGCATCCTGGTGCCCTCCCCTGCATCTGGCATTCTGATACATAACCCATTTCTAAAATCAGGAGGTTGCACATACACATCATGACTTGTAACCCGTAATGGGTTTTTTCCTCCAGACACTTGTCCAATCTCCTTTTAAAGGCATCCAGGGCAGATGCCGTCACCACATCCTGTGGCAAGGAGTTCCACAGACCAAACACATGCTGAGTAAAGAAATACTTTCTTTTGTCTGTCCTAACTCTCCCAACACTCAATTTTAGTGGGTGTCCCCTCATTGTGGTGTTGTGTGAGAGAGAAAAGAGCATCTCTCTATCCACTCTATCCTTCCCGTGCATAATTTTGTATCAAAACATACCTGTTTTGTCTATCATTTGGCTGCTGAGTAGATATTTGCCCTCTGAAATACGGCTGTGACTTGACTGCCTCCCTGGACTTACATGAACTGAGGAGATGGGCCTTGCCCGCCTCCAACCTTGGACTCTATACCATCTAAGAAACTGCACCTGCACATGCTGTCAGAAGGACTGACATACTCCTTTCCTATATTACTCTCTTTTTGTCTTTAACTAATTACTTACTGCTTTGTATGTCACCTTATGCTGATCTGTGCCTCACTATTACAAAGTGTGAACAGCCCACCCAGAAGCCAGACACGCCGGCGACAACCGTGGAGGCCACCCACGGAGGACCCCCTGGATCCAGGACCCGCGACCGGAGGCTGCCCTTGGCGGAAGAAGCCTGGCCTGGCACTGCTGGCCATGTGCAAGGTGGGAGTGAGCGCATCTCACTCTAGCCTTAAATATAGTGACTTATGGACTTCCAACTCACCCCATGTAACCCCCTGGAACGGACCTACATACCAGACTTGAATGCTCTGTGTTTGTGACTGACAACACTCTCTCACTGTATGTAACTGTGTTCTGGGATCTTATATTTGCTATCCAGTTGCTTTTCTGTTCATGAAACTGAAACATTCTCTAATAAAAAGTTAACCTGTTCTCTGTTTTGGTACGTTCCATTATAATGTGAAAATTTAATGTTTTTAAGGCCTAATTTGATGTTTCTACCTGTTGCTATACCTTGTACTTGATTATAAAGCCTTGTTAGCCGCCTTGGGCATTTGCTTGGCATGGGAAAGCTGGGATATAAAGTAAATACTTCTGTTCTTACTAGCTGCAGATGTCAGACGAGAAAAATGTGCAAATCTTGGTCATATTTTCAAGTTGTGAGGCAGCCCAGTTATCACCTGGGCTGCCCTTCCAGCCGTGCAGCTTCTTCTGCAGCCTCATTGTGCAGCTCAGCAGCTGAGAGCTGCTCTGCGAAGGAGAAGCTGTGCCGCTGAAAGGATGGCCCATGTGACAACTGGGCTCTCCCACAGCACCTCGGCTGCGCCTTCCTCCCTCACCCCTCTGGTTCTGCCCCTTCTCCCATAGCTAGAGGGGATTATTCAGTGGTAACGCTGCACTTCTCATTCTTGTAAAAACAAAACCTAAAATCTGCAAAAGATTAAAATGAAACCATTCTCTAACACCTCTACATGCACATGGCTGAATCTGCTGACACTGTATCACCGACCTAGTCCACTTTTAAAGCGAATATAATTTATAAAAATGCACCCTTAAATGAAAACACACAACACCCATTCTGCACTTCTAACTTTGGAAAATACCAAAATACATGGAAAAATAACAATTTCCACCCATTTCTGCCCATAGCATTCCTTGCCTTTAGAGGCCTCCTTCTGTCTCTCCCACCCAAAGCCCTTGGCAGAAGTGGCACTGCTGAAAGGGTGGCGCTGGAGGAGAGCCTTATTATAATGGGCTGGATAAAGAGCTTCCAGGGGCCACATCCAGCCCATTGGCCTTACGTTTGACACCCCTGAGTTTCTGTTTAGCTTGTCATCTCCTAAAACAGTGGTTCTCAAAATCACCAGGAGTCTGAGAAGCACAGGGAAGTCTTAATGGGGTGAATCTGGAATGGGGGGGGGATGTTCCCACTGTCCCGCAGCCATTGCGGCACTCTGGGCACCCTGGCATATTTATATATACCTTGGGGAACTGTGCAGCCCCCTGGAGGGTCCTGGAGGCTCACAGCCCCTTCAGTGAGCCTCCCTCCACTGGGGTCCGATCTGCAGTCGGCACCCACTTCCAGTTTGTGGTTGGAGCACAAGAGTATGGCGTTTCCAAAACCGGAAGTGGGCTCTGAGTGCACATTGGAGCCCACTGCAGCAGAGGGGAGACTGTGAGCCTCCCCCCCCCCCCGGTATGTGTAAATGCACCTGGGTGCATTTTTAAGATGTGGGGACCAGCACTGAACTCAATACTCCAGGTGTGGCCTTGCCATCAATTTGTACAAGGGCATTATAATATTAGCTGTCTTTTCTCAATACCTTTTCTAATGATCCCAAGCATCGAATTAGCCTTTTTCACCACTGCTGCAAATTGGGTTGACACATTCATCAAACTATTCGCCAGCACCCCAAGATTTCTCTCCTGATCTGTCGTAGGCAGCTCACACCCCATTAGCCTAAACATGAAGTTTGGATTTTTTTTGTCCCAATGTGCATGTCTTTACACTTACTGACATTGAAGCGCATTTGCCATTTTGCTGCCCATTCTGCCAGTCTGGAGAGATCCTTCTGGAGCTCCTCACAATCACTTCTGGTCTTCAGCACTCAGAAAGGGTGCTGCAAAAAGTCATCTGCAAACTTAGCCACCTCAGTGCTCAACCCTGTCTCCAGGTCATTTATGAAGAGGTTGAAGAGCACCGCTTCCAGGACAGATCCTTGGGGCACACCGCTTTCCACATCTCTCCATTGTGAAAATTGCCCATTGACACCCACTCTCTGTTTCCTGGACTTCAACTAGGTCTCAGTCCATGAGAGGACCTGCCCTCTAATTGCGTGACTGTGGAGTTTTCTCAGCAGCCTTTGGTGAGGGACCGCGTCGAACGCCTTCTGAAAGTCCAGATATATAATGTCCACGGGTTCTCCCACATCCTCATGCCTGTTGACCTTTTCAAAGTATTCTAAAAGGTTTGTGAGACAAGACTTACCCTTACAGAAGCCATGCTGATTCTCCCTCAGCAAGGCCTGTTCGTCTATGTGTTTTGAGATCCTATCTTTGATGAGGCATTCCACCATCTTACCTGGAATAGATGTTAGGCTGACCGGCCTATAGTTTCCCAGGTCCTTTTAAACTGATCCCTGGGGGAAGGCCGACAGGAGCCGAGGGGTATCCGGTTCGGGACTCCTCATCCCATAGGGATGAGGATGGGGAGGTTAGAGAACAACAAGACAAAGGCAGGGTAGGAGAAGAAATTGGGAAAGGTAGGGTGATGGGATGTGATAGACGGTTTGGCACAATGAGAGGATGCGGGGACAAAGGAGCGAATAAGCAGCCCATCCTGGGGCATTCTGTGTATAAATGCTTTTATGTGAATGCCCGAAGTCTACGAGCAAAGGTGGGAGAACTGGAATGTCTGGTGACAAGGGAAAATATTGACATAGTGGGCATAACGGAAACCTGGTGGAATGCGGAGAATCAGTGGGATACCGCAATCCCGGGCTATAAACTCTACAGGAGGGACAGGCAGGGGCGTGTTGGAGGTGGGGTGGCCCTTTATGTTAAGGAAGGGATAGAATCCAGCAAAGTAGAGATTGAAGGTGGGTCCGACTCCACCGTAGAATCTCTGTGGGTTAAATTACCAGGCTTGTGCAGCAATGTAATACTGGGGGTGTGCTATCGTCCTCCAGACCAGAAATCTGATGGGGACCTTGAAATGAGGAAACAGATCAGGGAGGTGACAAGGAAGGACAGGGTTGTAATCATGGGGGACTTCAATTATCCTCATATTGACTGGGTCAATTTGTGTTCTGGTCACGATAAGGAAACCAGATTTCTTGACGTGCTAAATGACTGTGGCTTAGAGCAGCTAGTCACGGAGCCCACCAGAGGACAGGTGACTCTGGATTTAATTTTGTGCAGTACGCAGGACCTGGTTAGAGATGTAAACGTTACTGAGCCATTGGGGAACAGTGATCATGCTGCGATCCGTTTTGACGTGCACGTTGGGGGGAAAATACCAGGCAAATCTCTAACAAAAACCCTTGACTTCTGACGGGCGGACTTCCCTCAAATGAGGAGGCTGGTTAGAAGGAGGTTGAAAGGGAGGGTAAAAAGAGTCCAGTCTCTCCAGAGTGCATGGAGGCTGCTTAAAACAACAGTAATAGAGGCCCAGCAGAGGTGTATACCGCAAAGAAAGAAGGGTTCCACTAAATCCAAGAGAGTGCCCGCATGGCTAACCAGCCAAGTTAGAGAAGCTGTGAAGGGCAAGGAAGCTTCCTTCCGTAAATGGAAGTCTTGCCCTAATGAAGAGAATAAAAAGGAACATAAACTGTGGCAAAAGAAATTTAAGAAGGTGATAGGGGAGGCCAAGCGAGACTATGAGGAACGCATGGCCAGCAACATTAAGGGGAATAATAAAAGCTTCTTCAAATATGTTAGAAGCAGGAAACCCGCCAGAGAAGCGGTTGGCCCTCTGGATGGTGAGGGAGGGAAAGGGGAGATAAAAGGAGACTTAGAGATGGCAGAGAAATTAAATGAGTTCTTTGCATCTGTCTTCACGGCAGAAGACCTCGGGCAGATACCGCTGCCCGAACGGCCCCTCCTAAATGAGGAGTTAAGTCAGATAGAGGTTAAAAGAGAAGATGTTTCAGACCTCATTGATAAATTAAAGATCAATAAGTCACCGGGCCCTGATGGCATACACCCAAGGGTTATTAAGGAATTGAAGAATGAAGTTGCAGATCTCTTGACTAAGGTATGCAACTTGTCCCTCAAAACGGCCACGGTGCCAGAAGATTGGAGGATAGCAAATGTCACGCCTATTTTTAAAAAGGGAAAGAGGGGGGACCCGGGAAACTATAGGCCGGTCAGCCTAACATCCATACCGGGTAAGATGGTGGAATGCCTCATCAAAGATAGGATCTCAAAACACATAGACGAACAGGCCTTGCTGAGGGAGAGTCAGCATGGCTTCTGTAAGGGTAAGTCTTGCCTCACAAACCTTATAGAATTCTTTGAAAAGGTCAACAGGCATGTGGATGCGGGAGAACCCGTGGACATTATATATCTGGACTTTCAGAAGGCGTTTGACACGGTCCCTCACCAAAGGCTACTGAAAAAACTCCACAGTCAGGGAATTAGAGGACAGGTCCTCTCGTGGATTGAGAACTGGTTGGAGGCCAGGAAGCAGAGAGTGGGTGTCAATGGGCAATTTTCACAATGGAGAGAGGTGAAAAGCGGTGTGCCCCAAGGATCTGTCCTGGAAGCGGTGCTTTTCAACCTCTTCATAAATGACCTGGAGACAGGGTTGAGCAGTGAAGTGGCTAAGTTTGCAGATGACACCAAACTTTTCCGAGTGGTAAAGACCAGAAGTGATTGTGAGGAGCTCCAGAAGGATCTCTCCAGACTGGCAGAATGGGCAGCAAAATGGCAGATGCGCTTCAATGTCAGTAAGTGTAAAGTCATGCACATTGGGGCAAAAAATCAAAACTTAAGATATAGGCTGATGGGCTCTGAGCTGTCTGTGACAGATCAGGAGA